>NC_089793.1:52884865-52938390 GCF_040412425.1 Macrobrachium rosenbergii
CATTTCACGAGATTTATGATCACGCAAAAACTTGGAGCATTTATTGAACATGCAAGGGTGCCTGAAGCTGTCAACATCACAAATGCTAAAAGTTATCGACAAGTCAACTGGAAAAGTAATATTTTCTCTAGAATTTTAAAAACATATCTTTGATTATTCCGTTTTACTAACGTTATATCTTGTCCAAACATTTTTCATATTTGTAAGAATTTTGATTTTGCGGAGAAAATATCCCAAGAATTTTTGAAGGTTTTTTGATATAGAAAAAATAAATTTATTTTCAAAGCACTTGACAAAGATGACAAAACCGATATGAAGAAAAAACAAATAAAAAATGAGCCGAAGTTTCTTCGGCTCAATCGAGTTTTCTGTACAGCGTTTAATGCCTTATGAAATTCTCAGCCGCAACCCACGAAACTCTCTGCCACGGCCCATGAAACTCTCAGTCGCGACCCATGAAACTCTCAGCCACGACTCGGTGGTGCTGTGTGTTGTTGGTTCCTATAGCGGTGCCAGAAGCACGATCATGGCTAACTTTAACCTTAAATAAAATAAAAACTACTGAGGAGGCTAGAAGGCTGCAATTTGATATGTTGGATAACTGGAGGGTGAATGATCAACATACCAATTTGCAGCCCTCTAGCCTCAGTAGTATCTAAGCTCTGAGGGCGGACAGAAAAGGCTCAGACTGACGGACAAAAAGGCCATCCCAGTAGATTCCTTTTACAGAAAACTGAAAAAGGATAAAAAGATGTTTCATAATATATCCTCGATTAGTGAATAATCTGTCGCCTTTTCATACAGGACTGGACCCTAGGCACTATCTGACAAAATAAACTGCATCGTCAAATCATATCAAGCAAATTAGCAAACATGAATGACAAACCGGATAAGAGAAGTGGAATTTTACGTATTCCTAAACCAAATAGGCAAACATATGAAAATTCAAAGATTAAATCCAAGGGCTTTACAGAGAACTTAACAGCCTGTTCGTCCAGAATCAATCAATATTTGAGTGATTTTAACACTTATGCTAATTCCTTTGAAACATTCATTACCCCGACCAATTGACCACTAGCTATCTTGAAGTCTGCCTTGCTGATTCAAGCTTCTTTCTAATGTTTTGAAATCTGGGCAGCATCTTTCGCAGTCTACAAAGTGATCCATAATATTTAATGCCATGCGATCAAAACGGGACTTCAGTCAACAGGAGGAGCACCGTCTCTCCACACCTCGTACTGGAGGATCTTCTTGAGATAAATAAAGTTGCTGCAGATTCTGACTGAGAGCCGTCGCTTACGGAAAGTAGTCTGCAGATTTTCTAAAGACGAGATATGCCACTCTCATGAGGCAAACTTATCACAAACTGTACAACAGGCTTTATTCTTAAATTCTGCTCTGCTACTTTCGTATTTCAAAAGATAATGAGTTCCTGATATTTTGCCCATTTATCGTCCTGCTCGTCTTAATTTATCCAGATCTCTCTGTCTTGGATAGCCATACGAGTTGTAAGTATGCATAAAGTACTATGTGCATTGCTTTGAATTTCATTCATGATTAAAGATCAGTTGAACCACACAATCATACGGTATCAGAATAAGATAAAAAAAAAAGGATTAACATTGCACGTAAATGAATTGAGGGATTTTAGCTCGTTTTACTCTCAAAGCCACCTTGCCTGAACGAAATGTCTAATTTTTGCAATAATCTAACAACAATATGAACAATTTTAACTGAAACGTACCAGTGATCTGTGGAGTAAGCAGAATTCACTTGCTAAAGCCACTTCACTCAAGTTAAACGTGAGGAATTCGACACGTGTACTAAAAACGCTTTCCGCCTGACCCCTGAAAGGCAGCCTCCGTCCTCTGGCAGAAAACGCCAGTGGAAGAAGCGCCTTCAGAATGGCTGCATCACCTGAATTTCGACAACCAAATCCCGAGAATCTTTCGGTTCCCAACTTTTAATTCAGCCTTCGCGCTAGCATGCAGTTTCCTCTTAACTGCCTCACAATCATGATGTTCATGCACTGGTATGAATGTGTGTTTGTCTATTTGAACGTGTGTGCAATAAACATGGTGTGTCTGATATCATAACTAAGTTTTTCGATTGAAGAAATATTTTTACCATAATGAATTCAAGTTTCATGGAAGAGGGAAAAATACCAAGTGGATGAAAGTGTCATTTGGCACATTTTATGCATATCCTATGCCTGAATGAAAGGCTAACTCGCATCTGCAACAGCAAGCGACGGATGATCATCTGGATTGTCACTGGTGATATTTTTTCTGACACGAACAGTATTAGTGATCACAGCCGTTAGGCCTCTTTCACTACACTTTATGACAGTGGTTCTTGACCTTTTTATTACCACGCCCCCTCCAAGAGTTGCTCCTTCCCTCCACGCCCCCCTTGCATCTGTGAGTAAAATCCCCACCCAGATTTAAAGGAAAATAAAAAAAAAGAGAAAGAGAAGGTGTTTCGAGGGATAGGGAGGGAGGGAGGTAAATAATTACAAAACATGTCCAACAAGTCTAACCAGAGCAGTAGACGTATAGTATAGGCGATATTTTCGCATTTTTTCATAAACTTCTGAGTATTAGATCCTCACTCTTGTGAAGCGAATAACAAATGTAGTTAGTGAATCTTTAATTTTTCTCTAGAGCTCGCGCCTCCCCTGGAAATTGCTGACGGCCCCCCAGGGGGGCGCACCCCATGTTGATAACCACTGCTTTATGAGAACTGTGGAATGAGTCATGACCCATCCAACCTGTGAGCCACGCTGGGAAAATATTTAACTCATTCTGAATTAATTGGTACTACTGCACCTTCCAATAATCGCTAAGAGTTTTGACTGTATGATCGAATAGATTACATTAGATTCAGTATTTTTACAGAAAATTACCTACTGCAAATAGCGTAATGTTTTGTAACTGTATTGGCGAAATCGTTAGGTCTGTTTTTTGTAATACCGTGACGCCCTTTTTTCTCGCGGCGTCAGTGATTTGGGACAAAAAAATTCAACATTGAATGGAAAATGATGATTAATTTCAGATTGTTAGGATTCAGGAAAAGTCTGACAAGGCTATTTACGAAGTGACATGTACCGCAAGCACGGTTGGAATAGGCATGTTACGACAGTTAGCCATAATCGTGCTTCTGGCAACGATATAGGATAGGCCACCACCGGGCCGTGGTTAAAGTTTCATGGACTGCGGCTCATACAGCATTATACCGAAACCACCGACAGATAGGTCTATTTTCGGTGGCCTTGATTATACGCTGCAGCGGCTGTAAAAAAAACTCGATTGTGCCGCAGAAACTTCGGCGCATTTTTTACTTGTTGACTTTTAAGCTATTTAATACCCATATAGGGTATGCTGACGCACTTGACATGCAAAGTTTGCAGTCTCCAGTCATCGAAATCAGTGACATCTCCCGCACACACACACATTAGCAGCTGACAAGGAATGTGGATCAAGAGTGAATGAATTATGATCCCCGATTCAACTAATCTACTCATGGGGGCATTTATGGACAAGTCAGTAAGGACTAATATTTTTTCGTTTTCATAGTGAGAAAATGTTTCTGATAAACTATCCGCATTGTAGGAAAGATGGCTAAAACTGACAAAAAGTAACAATTTGTGGACATTTTATTAATTTCATAACATTTTGCCCAGCGTCGTTCAAATGTGCAGTTTATTTTGAAAAGTAACAAAATGTTGCGTTCGTAACATGACTGGCAGCACAGTTAGTTGCACCTACAGAGTTCGGTTGGGGTCACCATAGAGTTCTGTTAAAAATTTATTTATTAAAATCATAGATGGTACTCTGTTCATCTTTTTCTTTATTTGCTCATAGGTCCTTTACATCTGTGTTTTTTCATACTTGAACAGCTTCATTTATATCTTTTCACATCTCTGATGCAAAGAAAAATTCGTAAGAGGTATTCTGATTTTTAGATATTTTCTTAACCTAATGAGAGTTGTGATGTGAGTGTTAAGTTGGCATGCATAATTGTAGAAAGTTTAGCGTTCATAAACTTTTAGTTGTTGTTTTCACGTCGATATTTTCCTCGATCTAGCGATCGTTACTCCGTTTCGTGTTCAGAAAATTCTCGGTCTTATGAGAATGCAGTATTTATATCTTGCTGATTTTTCCTTTGTTTTCATTTGAGTTACTGACTTTTTCTCCTTGGATTTGTTTCGTGCCCTCAGCATCTTGAAGCTGAAAATAGGACTAGCTGGTCGATGAGATGGTTTTCCCACCTCAGTGGTCATTCTGGTTGTCGGTCCATGGCTATCGTTTCTGATGACATCTTATGCCCTTTACATTTTCTAATGTGCTGCTTCTCTATTTTGTAAAAAATTACACAGACCGATTATGATATCCTCACCCCAGACGCATTGCATTTAATCCATCGTTCCTTGAAAGATTCCTGGGGCTATTGGTTCTTTATCGTGCAAATACGATTACAAGACTGTTTTCTGGGATGTAAGATATATCATTTACCATCATTATTTAACTTTTATGCTTTTCCATAAACCTTTTCCATCTCTCTTGATTTTATTGAATGTTTTCTGTTGCTATAATCTCTTTGTTTTTATTTCATTCATTACTCTCTGCTGAATTATTGAAGAGAAAGTCTTATACGCCCCAACATAGTTCATTTAAACAGATTATTTTTCATTGCTGCCTTCATATATATGACTCTTCAGAACAGAAGGAACTTTTTTAAAAAAATTTTAAACATTTGTCTGTCTTTTACATAGTACGGATACCGAGCAGTTCACATGGGGTCTATTCTCCTCGCCTTGATTGGCTGCATGCGTGCCGCGATCAAACGACTCAACATAGTCCGGATATCTGACTTGCCCATAATTGCTTTTCTTTCTTCTGCATGACTCTCCTCAACGTTCCTTTCAAGCAGCCAGGCGAGGACCGTCTTTTGAGCCCAGCATCACTGGAACCATAATGTTGTTTGAAAACGCCGTCAAAAGATAAGTCATTCAATGGTGTCCGGCCAAGGTTAGTTAAGCAGAAGTAGGGAAGGAGCACAGCAAGGCTGGCCTCTGAAATGGAAGTAGGTACTAAGGTAAGTTACTAATAATATATGTATGCTGGCATATATATTACTTTTCTTCTATATGACGACTTTATTTACAGTACAGGGAATTTACCAGGAGAGAAAGCAGCCCATATTTTAGGAGCTTGTGCTTCAACTGAAAAATAATATGTTCATTTTTCATCATTGAATAATTTGTTCTGTTCATCGCAGGTTTGCCCACGGTCGCAGCCCACAAGGCAGTTGACGACTAAATATGAGAGTAAATGGGATCCGAGGATACACACTGCTCCTCCTTCATCACTTACTGGCTCAAACAGAAGCGCAAATCCAAAATTTTTCTTGGAAGAAGACAGGTACGTCTCTCTCTCTCTCTCTCTCTCTCTCTCTCTCTCTCTCTCTCTCTCTCTCTCTCTCTCTCTAAGGATGTGCGTTTGGATGAAGTAAGATTGAGTGCACTCTCAAGGACTGGTTTTTCTATACAGTGCTGTCTTGCCTATCAGACATCAAAGTATCAACCTAGGTAATTTTGTTTGGGTTGTATTTTTTTTCTCTGCACGTTCTTCTGCGTCTCATTCCAGTAAAGAAAATAATACGTTCTGGCACAGTAATCAGAACAAGTTACTTGCTGAAAATCACACAGACAAAAAGATTAAGCTGTTGTGCGTTCTCTGTTCCTGCAAACGTAATGTGCTGTACCTGAGATGTCATTTCTCGAGCAAGCACTTCATCTCAGTCATAAAGGAGACGGCTACATAATTTCCTAATGACTCGCCACACCTGGTAAAAGGTGAATTCTTCGTTGACGAGTTGATGTAAATAATCGCTCTAAACGGAGATCAATCCGTATTAACGTCAAGACCACTGTTGTCGTAAGATGCTTCATATCCTTTGAAAAGTAACGCCCGAATGAAGTAAGACGAGACCAGCTGGAAACTTTGACTTTCTTATTGATGAATTGGAATGCCTGACTGACATCAGCCGAAAGGAAGAGACTAGGAAGAAACTGTTCCGTGTCTTGTTTTTCTTTTAGTGACGACTGGCTTTGTCTGTCTGGAAGCGAGATTACATTAAAACTAATCAGCGGGATATTGTCCTTTTTGCTCCAATTCACTGCCTTTGTTATTCATTCGAGTGTGGATGAGTATCCAGGATTTTATTTATTATGTATGGAAAACTACAAGTTCCTACTGCCGGTACTAGTAAATTGCCATGGAGGAGGTTGACAAGTTCTGACTTAAAAGGACAATGACACTCGAACTGCATAAGTGTAGATTTAATGTCATCGCTCATCAAATACTCATTCTGCAATGAAATTGGCACCAGAAAAGAATGCAACTAATAGTAACTCTGAATCTTGTTCGTTAAAATTAGACTTTTCATCCTCTTAAATATTTCTTCTTGCCATTGTCCCTTATGGTAATTTCGTTTCATCATGCTGACAATATTCTTCAAGATAATCGTCTAACAGAGTGTATACTAATGGTGACAGTATTTAGTGGTATTATTTAAAAAGAAAATAGACAATTTCCATTTATCACACAGTTTTGCACCTCATCAAATTCTTGTTAGCAATGATACCATGGAGATGTTGTATCGGTAAGTACTGATTTCTGAAGTTCATTGGGTGGAATATTCTTGTAAAGCTGCTGCTGCTGATGCCTTGGAGTTCCATAGTTTTAGTTTACTCGAACTGATTTAGATCCAGGTTCTAAGTCTCACTTTAATTTAACCCCTGAAAGTGTCCAATATTTGTGGCGTGAATGAATGTATTAGCGTATGGCAATATTAAGCATATATAAATTTTTCTTATTTATTAATTGTTTCTTTTTAATCCGAGAAAACTTCAAACTTTTTTATCGACTGTTTTCTAAGTCTATCGATTTAACCCTCCATATTGGTGAATGGTACCTTTCTGTTTTTAATTTTTTTCTTATTCATTAATTGTTTCTTTTAATCCGAGAAAACTAAACTGTTTTTGTCGACCTACTTGGTGATTCACCCTTGAAAACTGGATGACTAATGAAAGAGAACAGTAATTACCAATTCTTTAAAACAAGTAATTAGGTCATTATTGTTCTCTTTCGTTAGCCATCTACATCGTAAACCACATGAACTGCGACCAGTCTGGCTCAAGGATAAAAACGGAGAGAAAGGTCCTACTAATATGGAGAGCAATACGCTGAAACCTTCTCCCGTTTTGTGGTGACGAACTGAGAGCCCCGTTTGATTTTCCAGGTCCGGGAAGGCGCATCACTGCAAGCGGTGCAGTCCTGTTCACCTTCCAGTATCAGACGTACATCCTTTGTTCGAGGAGATGCTCATTGATTCCCGAGTGTTTGTCCTTCAACTACGGAGGTGATTTTCCAGATATGACGTGCTGTTTTAAAAATCATTGTATAGGAAATTCAAGTCAGTATTTAATTTTCAACTTTTAATGTCGACTTCTTATTAATTACGTGAAGTTAAGTGAATACTTCGTGATTGAGAGGGAGAGGAAATGAACTGATTACGTGTTCAGCTGAGATATGCGGCCTAATTACTTCACAAAGCAGCGGCAATCTCGATTCAGAGTTATCACTTCGAAAATAAAACGTTAGCAACAGTTGATCAACATTGGGAAATCGCTTTTCATAGTAACTGAATTCTATGAAATTTAAAAGCAATTTGCACTATTAAACCAGATGGATAACTCTTTCATGAATTTATTTTTAAAATATATTAGGGCATCTGGAAGGCTATAAGGCTAACGGGGTTTGAACTTTCATCTATCTCTACTTTTGGTAGAACAAAAAAAATGACCAGATCCATCTTCAGTCATTCTACTTCTCACCATCTATCAAACTGGTTTTCTATCTACTTTGAACAAATAAAAAATCTGACGAACACTTTTCTTCAAAAATGTTGTCTCTACCAAGTGTATTTGTGCAGACATTTCTTAGGGAACGTTGTCATGCCAACCATTGAGCCCCGTTCCAACCTCACTTTCACAACAAGTCCATTCTCAATAACCTTAGGAAATAAATCTATGCTCGCAGAGCCATCTCTTTATCTGTCACCTACATTTTTTAAACCACCTGCCAACACTGCTCTTTCATGCTCTCGGAATATAGCAAGGCACACAATATGGAAACCCTCTCTCAAAAAACCTTTCACTCACATTCTTTTCCATTCCTAGATTATACGCGCTGTCACGACTTTCTCCCTCACCACGCTGAGTCTAACCCACACAGTCAGTCTCAAACTCATGCATTTGCACTCTCTCACCGATTTTCAGATTCTCCCTGATACCACTTGCTCTATAGCAGACCTCACATAGTTCTACACCTTGCAACTATCCCAAACAAGTTCATCCATTTTTCTTGGAAAGATCCAGCTTCCTTACCTTAAATAAGTCATCAACCCTCGATTTTTTCACAGCACAGGCACGTACATTCAAAACCCCCATGGTACATTATCCATTTACTCATCTAATTTTGTGTAACATATATATAGTAAGGAGCTGCAATTCTCCTTTCGCCTTGCCATTTGGTTGCTCTCTCACCATGTAGGGTATGAGCATGCAATAATTATCTCCGACCATTCTAACGGTGTGGAAATGTGATGGCCATTGACTTCATGAGCAGCGGCTCATTAGCCATTTTGGGATATTTCTTCTCTCACGATGGGACTGGTGGCTGGCAGACACAATCCAGGGGAATAAAGAAAAGAGCCTCTCATTTGCCCGTTGGACTGAACCCCAACAGTTGTGAATTCCCTCGCCCGAAACCTGAGAAGAGATGTCACGCTGTTATTCATAGTAGCAAAGTTTTTGAACTCCCTCTTACCTTGAACAAAATTAAACATAAAGTGGCTTATGGGATTTACCTGCCTATTTCAACACCTTGATGTTCCTCAAGGTGAAAATTTCGGTCTTTATATAAAAGTCTCAAGATATAACCTAAAACGAGACCTCCTACCCTGGGTACTTCCTGACACCCCATGCAGCGGCATGCGTGCAGGCCCACCTTCTACCTCAAGAGCCAGCCAACCTCCCAAGGCGAGTGCCAGCCCATCCCCGCAGGCCAACCCTCTGTCCTCCTTAATGATCATCTCATTCATTTCCTAAATTCGTCAGTAGCCATGGATACATCAGATATAACTTCATGGAATATTTCTGGCCTCAAGAGGAACATTCTTCCCCTAGACACGTTCTGCAAAAACTTCACAGGCATCATTGCATGACAAGAAACGCTCCAATGGCCACGTGACCTTGCCATCTGTGATTCAGTGCATGAAGACTTCAGGGCTTTCTCGACCTCACCGATGCAAATAACAGATCACATCGTAACTGGTCGCCTAAAAGAGGGCCAATCTTTCCTGCGGCACAAATCTTTAGACAATTTAGTGAATGTGACGACCTCTAGGTGTGATAGAGTGCCGAGTCTTCAAGTGACAGTAGGGGACTCTAAGATCCTAATAATTAATGTTTATATGCCCTGGGAAAAGAACGATAATTTTGATCAACACTGCATGATCCTAGGGGAGTTACACAGCATTATTCACGATTCTAGTGCTGATCATATTTGTATAATTGGGGATCTTAATTCGCATCCCATAAAATTTTATAAAGAACTTCCTCCCTTCTGTCAAAATCACACTCTCCAAATTAGCGACGTAATGGTCCTCCCTCCATCTTCCTATACCTACGTACAAAATAGAATGGACACAATTACAACCTCCTGGCTTGACCACTGCATCACGTCTTCACACCTTCATGATTCAGTTGTGACCAGCAACGTTCGCTACGACCTTGCAACAAGGCTACGATCACATCCCCTTGCAGGTGTCATTCAATGCCCCATCCCTCCCTACCATGAACCCTAGATTTTATAAAAGATCAGCAGAAATCCAGATCCTTTAGGGTGACCACGGAAAATAGGTTGCAGCCAATAGTTCAACCGGCAGGCTTTGCACTAACCCAAACCGTAGAAATGACCGCCACGGGAGAGATATTGAGGAATTCTATTCGAATATAGTATCCGCTATGCTTGCTTCCAGCAGGAATTTTATTCATATTATTCATATGTATATATATATATATATATATATATATATATATATATATATATAATAATATATAATATTCTTTATTTCATATATATATATATATATACATCATAATAATAATGATATTCTTTATTTCAGCTCAGGGCCATAAACATGGAATATACAAAGTACAGACAATACAATACACACAATATGCAATGATAAAAATGATAGCCAGCGATATCCACACAGGTGCCTCAGTAGTAGTAAAAAATATTATTCATAATAATGGTAATGGCAGTAATAATATTGGGAATAATCGTAAAAAAATATTAAAAAATGATAACAATTGATAAACAAATTACATACAATTAATTTCCAGCTAGTGACCTTTGGTGATTACGGAAGTCAGGTCCAGAATGCTAAATGAGACAAATGAAAAAAGTATATCTCAATAATAATAATAATAATAATAATAATAGAGTCTGCAGATAACACTTTATTATTTAATATTTAATATATATATATTTATATATAATATAATTATATATATATATATATATATATATATATATATATATATATATATATATATATATATATATATATATATATATATCAGCGTGTGTGTGATCACGACGATCACATTTGTAAGTGATATTTATTTATCAAATGCTTTTACCGCCAAGCACTATGCCTAAGTCTTTAAGTCTTGAAATCTATGCTTCGTATTACGTGTAGGCCTTGAGTTTTCTGATAGATGGGAATCGAAAGTTTTCCTCTCTACACGCATTGTACGTTACAGGTATAATAATAATTCTTCCCTTTTCAGGTCCCACGCGTACATGCGAGTTGCTCAACACATCGCCCATTACGTCAGGTCTATCATCCGCTGCCAACCAGACTGACTGGGACATTTTCACGTACACTCAGCCAAAAAAGGTTAGCGCCATTTACTCTCGTTCCTGACTTGTCAGTTTTGAGGTTCGACTAGAAACTAGTTCGCAAACCGTTCATGAAAACCTGGAATCATTTACTTCGTAGTTTTTTGTATGGGTCATGATTTTGCAGACTGTTCGAAAAGTTTTACAACGGTGGGTGCAGTAGTCATATTCTTTAACTATAATTAATTTGGTATAAGTAGAGAGTTTATCCATGCTTACAAAACTGAGATGCTTAATTCCAGTTAAGGCAAATGCTTATTTTTATGATGGTATTAGATGATACGAAATTTGGAAAATTCTCTAGAGCAGGAGACCAACTGGGTCATCCAGCATGACAACTGATGCTCAGTCCCCGACTGACTTAGTCGTTACTTTATGAAAAGGATGGAAAAAATAAGGTCGTTACTTTATGAAAAGGATGGAAAAATAGGTCCCGAGTGTTAAGTGACTACCATTAAACGGAATAAATGAAATATCTAGATACATTAATTTGACTGGAACCATTCTATCCTTCGTAATATTTCGTGGCCAATCGTACCCACTTTCTTAACAATAAATGTAAAAAAACATAACAATTATTTGCGCAAGAAAACATTGTTTGTTTTACAAGTTTAATCTATGCTTACAGTATAAAAACAGGAGTTTTCGCAGTTACCCAAAATTTGCCAATAAGAAATGGTCAGTTGTTAGACCTTCCTGAATTGTCTGTTTCTCAGAACAGCGAGAACTTCTGGGTATCTTGTCATCTAGATTGGCCAGGGCTTCTAGGTACCGATGCAGTGTTTGACTGCGGATTCAGTAATGGTATACAACACTTAAACCTGTTTCGGAATTCTAACTTTTTCGGCAAAAAAGAAAAAAAAATAATCAAAGGGTTCAAGACACCCTGTGAATGAAAGTCTAATAGACATAATTCTAGGCTCAATCAGTTCCCAGAAGCCAGGAGACGTAATATCTAAACATGATTTTTTTTGGGTGTTCTTAGTGTCCTCAAGGTGCTGTTCCGGTAACGTATGATATTCCCCGAAACCAACAAGGACCAACTGTGGAAGGATATACCTGTACTGCTCATGCCTGGATTTTGCAACAGCTTCAGACGGGAAAAACTGGTAGGAGGGCAGGAAGAGGTCTTTCTGTTTGTTCTTGCATTTAGCCCACATTGCCACAGTAACGGATAGTTATGTAACGGGAAAAGAATATATCAAAGAGTGCACTTTTTGCAATTGCACCTATATATAGGTAGTTCTTGAAATCCTTTGACCGCGACCTTGACTAAAGCTGAAATAAGCAGGACTTTTTCTCATTTCATTGAAATTGGACAAGCCATGTTTTTTTGCATTTCATTTGGATTTATGCAATTGCACCCATGCATGCATACATTCTCTGCATACTACATACAGAAGCAAGCTAATGAACTCATTCAGATTCATGATATAACCTTGAATCTATAATTGTCTCACAGTTCATCAGTTAGATTATTATTGACCCACAGGCTGTCATATGGTTTTGTATGGAAACACGAACTTCCCGGGATATGACTCTCCTACCTACAATAAAGTCTCCAAGCCTTATCACGAAGCATTTAGAAACTGCCACCTCAGCAGCTGCGTGGGCACAGTTTGCGATGGAACCCTGAGTAAGTCTCGGCGAATTTAGTCCATGTCTGCTATATGGGAGCTCTGTTATAAAACGGATGCTAATTATTTCTTCGACATCACATCACTCTTCAGTGATACATCTTAGAATCGAAGCGCGTGGCTTCTGATGTATTCATTTGAATGTAGGAATACTTTTGGTAAAGAGTATTTTTGCATTCGTAATTAATGAAAGCGTACAGTGTTCATTCTTCGTTTGCAGCATTTTAACCGTTCCATAATTTTCTCCTGAACAATTCTCTTTCTTTTCTTTTCTTTTCTTCTGCAGATTTATGCTGGCTGAAAATTAAGACAGAAGAGGAAACGGGGCAAAATAGGAGTTCTTACCCAAGCTATTATTTCTGGAAGGCTGTCTGCAAGTGAAGCCATGGTATCTAGAGAGAACACGCTTCAATTAGCCTGCCAGACCATATATATACGGTGGCTTTGCAAATATGTTTTCTCAGAATATGGACGTATGGACGTATACAGAGAGTTACCCGTCTCTAGTGCAAAGTAAAACTTTAGTATGATAACATCGGTGAATAACTCATTCAAAGATGGTTTTTAAGTATGCCCAGGACACCTAGAATTAACACTTGAAGTCACCCACAAGTGTTGCTGGGAACATCACAGCCTTTTGCTTATCTTAGAACTTCAAATGTTTGTCCTATGAGTAGGTTTGATATCAGGGCAACAGCATAGAAATTAGATGATGTCCTTAGAAACCAAGTTTTTTTTTTTTTTTTTTTTTTTTTTTTTTTTTTTTTGCTAAAAGATGACCGGTACTAGACCGGTACTAGACCGTTCAGTATTCTGTCTTTCTGTACCGTCATGAGTTCCGCTTTTCTCTAGCGTAGACATGAAGACGGTACTACTGATCCTGCTGTTAATTATAATCATCATTACCATCAATGTGTGGAGGACAATTCTTAATGTCCTTCATAATAAGAATTAAAAGAATATTTTTCGCAAGGAACAATATCCGCATGGCTTCTACTGGTTAGAAATCAAATGTCTCACATTTTTCGGTAAGTATCGTCATAACTCCACTTCGGCAGGTTGTCAACGAAATGCACGTTTGCCAAATTTATATGACTTTCTAACACTTGCTTCTTTTGGAGCGAGTATTAATTCTGGTATACTTTTAATTTCAGTTGAAGTTAAATAGAAAAATGAGACAACTTCCGATTAATCGACTGGCATATGGAACACCATACTGTTTCCACCTCAAGGAAGTCGGAATGCCAAAACATGAATAAACCACGATTAATAAATAAAGCAGAAATACGTATTCAGTCTGAAAAGATCTAAGGGGCTTCACTTTTATCTATGGTTTATATACTGATTTTGAGCTTTGACCCGTGAACTGGACCATCGAAGATGTTAAAGGAATGTTCTTCCCCAAATATCAGTGCTGAATATGGCTCCTGAATCTACAGCTTTAGTTCTGAAGTCCGAAGGCCGATTCAGGTTATAAACTGCGAGTGTTTTCATCACTACTTTTCTTATTAACTACTTAGAAATAGTTCTGTTATGTAAGAGATATGATTAAATAATGGTTACTTCAATGCACGATGGTTATAAAAGTACGAGTCGTAATCATAGCTTGCATACGACTTACGTGAAAATAAGAAGCGTCTTCGAGAAATGAAGGAAATGAAAAATAACCTGCTTTGCACCCTAGAGCTGAAGGTCACCACCTCCTCAACATCACTTGGGTAGAAATGCTTTCTTGAATCACCCGGACTCAGCAACTCGGCAGATGAATCCAGGCATGCCGAGATCATAACCATTTTTCCAGAAATGAATAAAACTGCTCAGTTCAGTCAATTTTTCCGTTGTTGATAAAAAAAATCAGCTCTATCTGCGTAGATATATATTTCAGATAAAACACTAAAAAGTAAAGCAGAATCTATTACAAGTAGTCTGCAAACAAAGTAAAATTCAAAGCTAGGGGACTACATTCAACTTCCATTGGTCAAAAAATTCAAGATATTTAAACATATATTATATATATATATATATATATATATATATATATATATATATATATATATATATATATATATATATATATATATATATATATATATATATATATATATATATATATATATATATATATATATATATATATATATATACATATATATATATATATATATATATATATATATATATATATATATATATATACATATATACATATATACATATATATATATATATATATATATATATATATATATATATATATATATATATATATATATATAATCAGTAAAGTACAAACGTCCTTTAATATTCAATTCATGCTCTACCTGAAATAATAAATTTTCATATATGTTACTGAAGGGAATTATTTAGTTGATAATAAGTTCGTCGTCCCGTGGGCTCGAACCAACGATGAACTCAGGACCAGAATTAAAGCGTGTAGTCCTGAGTTCTTGTCCTTCGTTGGTTCGAGCCCACGGGACAGCTTATCAACTAAAAATTTCTTCGTAACATATTATATGAAAATATTTTATTTCCGAGGTAGAGCTAATTGATATTAAAGGACGTTTGTAGCTTTACTGTTTGTATATGAATCACGGTGATGTGATAAAAGTCATTCATATATATATATATATATATATATATATATATATATATATATATATATATATATATATATATATATATATATATATATATATATATATATATATATATATTTATATAATCATGAAGCTACAAATGTGCTGGAGTATCGATAGAATTATCACCAAAGGAATTTATAAGTGATAAATGGATTGGTACTGCCAGGTCGATCCCACCCACACAGAACTTATCCAGCAACCCAGTCGACGTTCTACCACTGAGCTTGATAGCTCAGTGGTAGAATGCCGACTGGAGTTAGCTCAGTGGTAGAACGTCGACTGGAGTTGCTGGATAAGTTTTGTGTCGTGATCACGACCGCAGTACCAATCCATTTATCACTTATAAATTCCCCTTCGTGATAATTCTATCAGATACTCATGAATTTGATATTAAGCGGCATTTGTAGCTTCATGATTGTATATAAATCACTGTGTGATAAAAATCTCATATATAATATATATATATATATATATATATATATATATATATATATATATATATATATATATATATATATATATATATATATATATATATATATATATATATATATATATATATATATATATATATATATATATATATATATAATGTTATATATATGTATATATATATATATATATATATATATATAATATATATATATATGTGTGTGTGTGTGTGAATTTATTTATATATACGTGTGTGTATGTGTAAACTTTTACACCCTAGAACAAGCATCCAATACCAATAAAGAACACATGGAAACATTTCCATCACAACCTTCCCCTGATATGGTTATATTTTGGATATCTCTCTCTCTCTCTCTCTCTCTCTCTCTCTCTCTCTCTCTCTCTCTCCTTGTTTGTCCGACCATATGTTTGCTTACCTGTGCGTGAGCGGAATAAAGTAAAAACTAATAAATCGTCTTATATGAAGTGTAAACACTCATTCGGTAACCATTCTTAATGATTTGATAAAAACATTCTTTACTGTCGTCCATGTATGAAATTCTTTTGGGGGTAAATTGGTCAAGAGTTGAAGATCAGAGGTTTAGGTCAAAGATGCTTAGTAGTTTAAATGCAATATTACATGATTCACACGTTTGTCTAATTGTCAAAACAGCTAAACTGTACCAGCAATTTCCTAATAATTAAGTGCACCGGTTTGACCTTCGCATTTCACACATGTTTGGTGGCTTCACAGCTTCATAGCTGCCTGCTAGCAGGTGGTATCTTTAACACTGATAAATGACAACGGTAATGCACCAGCAGTTAAGTCTAATAAGCTTGGCCCTTTGATGATCAAAGGTCAGTGTCAAAGATTTTAGACTATTTCAGTGCATTATAGCCGGCTAGACATTTGAAACATTTTTTCCTTGTTTTTCATGTTGTTTATAGCAATAATTCTATTGTCATTCAAGTTATACCAAGTTTTAACTTCAAAGGTAAGGTCACAGACTAGGTTATATTATTAATGTCACTAGCATTTCTATCAGCCTGGAAACACTATAGTAGCTCCTCATTCTATCACATGCTTTAGGGAGTGGGCTTTCGACAATCAACAAAACATGAAAATGGCAAAAGAACCTGTGGTATAGCTCACACCTAAACATTCAGTGTATCCTTCAGTTAACAGTAATTCCAAATCATTTTTACCCTGAACTTAACGGTGCATACACTTACAGTTTAATCAAGAGTCTGATCTGCAAAATCCGTCAAAAGTGTATCAAGGTTGGCATCCCAAGAATGATAACTATGTACCTGATTGATAAATAGGTTTTATGGGGTGAATGATTACTGTACTGTAAATTTTATGCTAGTATCATGCATCTTATTTCATTGATGTACTTGTATCCTCAGATTCTACTAAAATGACCAGATTGCAAATCTGTGGCAAATGTACTTAAACAATTTTGAATAATACTCATGAAAGTCTGGCAGTCTTGTTTTCTTTTCAGTTCCTCATTATGGCATAAATAATATATTTGAAATATATGTGGAATGCTGTATAGAATTATTGTATTTTTTTGTATTTACGATACTTTTGTACATATGTAATGTATATATGTATATACATATGTATATATATTATTATGATTAGCAAGAATAGCAAATTACCTCCCCCTCCTTTGTTGTTGTTGGTTGTTCATTTACTGCCAGCGGGGATCGATAGACCATCTGTCTATCGATTAAAAACAAGGGTTAAAAGATTAAAGGCGCTATTTTTGATAAAGATCTTTCCTTCGAGGCAAAAGTAATCTGGCTTGGGTGTTTCTCTTACAGGCCAAAACCTCCCTGCGGCAGCAGGTGCAATGAGTCAAAGCATCTGTGTTGGGCGCACCCTGTCCCATAGGGAGGGGATAAAGGCAAAAGCCCACGAGGTCTCGACACACACGCTGGAAGATATGGAGTGAACTTGTGAAGACGCCCTCAACACCTGGCCCCATCGATGCCCTTGCATCCTAACCACGTGGCCCTTTCCCAAAGTATACTTCTCCTCGTGCCCTTCAACCGTATTCTCGAGCCCACACGCCATTGCTTGGAGTTTCGAGGAGTCCCCATCGCCTTGCCCCTTTACGGAAGCCCTTGCATCTCACCACGTGGAAGAAACTTTCGAAATCGCAAGTCATCCACGGACCGCCTTCTACACGCCCTCGAAAATCTGCTAAGGTAAAGTGCCCTGGAAGAGCCCCATTTCAGTCACGCTTTTGTCTCGTAATATTTTCTTAAAGAGAAAGCCAGAAATCTCCCTTGTCTAATGTCCGTGCATCGGCAGTATTAATTCTTTATTACTCCTTTGGCACCCTCAGTGCAGCTTCGAATTCATTATTCTTTTGTCTATTTTCATTACTGGCGTATAATGTGCATATCTCTCATTTCAGAGGGATCCTATTTCGTGGAAGCTTCTCGGACCGTGTCTGGAATCCCCAGTTTCATTCAATCCCGTGGAATCTCCTTCAGGATAGTAATCTACTTGAGTTCCTCTTTCCCGTACTGATATCATTTATGTAAATACACTCCTTTAAATTTGCCCACGTGTTTTACGTAATATTTCCCTCAGTAACAAGAGCCCTAAGCTCATATGAAATTCTCCTTTGTTTTCCTCTTTTTTTTACGTTTTCCCGTACCCACAAAGTCAGAATCACAAGGCTAAATTACCAGAAATTGTTGCTACCTGTCTCACAGAGCATATTTCAAACTAAAACCACGGAAAAACGTAAAAATATATGTATATATATATATATATATATATATATATATATATATATATATATATATATATATATATATATATATATATATATATATATATATATATATATATATATATATTTTCATGATGTTGCCTTGTAATATGTATATCATGCGATATTTTGATATATTTACTCTTCTGTTCATCATGTGTTATGTGTAATGATAGTGATTATTGAAGTGTCGTATTTAGTTTGGCATCAGATCTCAAAGGAACTAATGATTTAAGTAACTTAATAGCGTAATTTAGAGTTGATAATACAATTTTAATAGTAACGTAGTATGAGCAACACGTGTGTGTTCAGCGAAGACTTGTTTCACTTCAGTTGTCATCAGTTGAGATAAGAGAGAGCGCTTTGTTTTGGGGTTACGCGAGGACAGTTTGGAATGACAATTGCCGATTCCTTCAGGAAATTAACTCAGCTTTTCATCTTCTTTATAAAATACGTCGGTCATAATTAGCTGATTGCAGTATGTTTCGATCGTGTAGAGGTTTCTGTAAAAGATTTGTCCCGTGCGAGAATAAGACGAGTGATTTCGCATTGTTCGAGTCATGTACGCCACTTTGAGAGAAAGAATATATGTCCTGATCAGTTACGTCATGTTTTGTAAGACTGCATTCAAAACGTTTTGCTTGGAGTGGCGTCACCTTCCTTCTAGAAATTTCTCTTTTGGTATCTCATAACCGAAACGCCTTAATGACGTTGTGTAATTTTTTCATGTGCTATTGGAATTCTGAAATCTGTTTCATTGTTGTTCTTGAAACCAACCTCTCTCTCTCTCTCTCTCTCTCTCTCTCTCTCTCTCTCTCTCTCTCTCTCTCTCTCTTCTCTTCAAAAGAGGGAAGTTGTTAACGCAGAATATTGTGGTCACTGGTATTAGTCTTAGCTTTTTTGAGATCTGAGGGTAAGAAAAGGGTATACGAACTGTAATGGTGCCTTATTAAAAGTGTTTTGTGGAAAAGCAGCTGCAGCAAGTGATTTTATAAAAATTTTCACAAGCTTCTGTAAGGTAACGTGAATTTTACTTATTAATACCATGGTATAATAAGTTAGGTAAATTTTGCCTTAGTGAAATCATTATTGAAAAATATTTTGTGTATTTTTGTGTGTTCTTGTGTTTGCAATCTCTCCATATTTTCACATATTTTATGTTTGTGATGTAACACTTATTTACATAGCATTTTAAATATTTCTTGGTAATTTAACATTGCAACTTGATTTAATTTTCATTTATTAAGATTTTCTTTTCAAATCTTGAGTAATTCTTGATAGTTTAAATTTTGCTTGATTAAGTCAAATTCCTGATAAATTAAAGTTTTTGTGAATTAGTTTTGTTTCATAATTTAATTCAAGAATTTATTAAGTTTTGTGTTATTTCCAAGTAATAGCAAATTTTTCAGATTGTGAATTCCAACTATAAATTTTGAATTAAAAGATAAATTTTTTTATTTAATATTTAAAAAAACAGTGTTTCATGTATTGACCACCAGTGAATACGATTAATTGTGTGTGCAAAAGGCAAAGTGATAAACATGTTTTGTTCTTTTAGTTCTGCTAAAGTGAGTTAAGACCAGGAAAACAGTTAAAGTTATTTGATGAAGTGATGCCGTCTTACTCTAGAATATTTCTTGTTTAATTGTTGATACCTCACACATATTCTGATAAACCGAGTTTGATTTTTCAAGTGATTAATAAGTTTTTTTAAGGGATCACTGTTACCTTTAGAGTACTCAGTTGTAATTTCCTATTGTTATGAGAGTTCAGGTATCTGGCTGAAGTGAGGTAAATTTTTGAATGTTGAGATTAGTTGTGTAATAACCAGGTACTTGGTATATATATATATATATATATATATATAATATATATATATATATATATATATATATATATATATATATATATATATATATATATATATATATATATATATATATATATATATATATATATATATATATATATATGCATATGTATGAATATATATATAATGTATGAAGGTATATGATTTTCCAACTGAATCGTGGTGGAGAAAATTTTTATAACGTGCCAGTTTATGCACTTGAACAGAGGGCTAATATGCTTCTGGCCAAACACTTCAACACAGAGAGTACCACTCGCCTTTACCTGGTCTGTACTTTTGAACTTATTGGACATCATCCACCTCCTTTCCATTATTTCATTCGCTCTATCCAGCACATCAGGTGTCCTCACCCACTTCAATTTAAGTTGCACCTTTCGTAGAGTATTACCATACTTACAAAAGACACTGGAGAAATGTCAACAGTTCATGGTGCAACAAATTTCAATAAAGTTTTCTTCATTCTCTCATTTATTCCTTTATTTTCTTTTGGACGTCAGCTCTCTTCAGTACGTAAACATATGAGCAGCAAGACGAAGCCATTTCTTTTGCTCATCAAAGGTCGATAAATAAATAATTCCTCTGAAAGGAGTCTTTTAATTATTTGTTGGCATTCGATCGCAATCAGCTGAACAGAAAATAAAACCAGGCAAAATGGCAACAGATTTCTCCCAGAATAAACGAAACGTAGACAAACTTCTCATGAGGAAGAAAATCTAAGAAGAAATTTTTTTTTTTTCATGGGGACGAAACATCTTAAAAGTAACCTGGCAGAAGTAATTGAAGTCATTCTCAATCTACTAATAAACTTTGTGTTGAGGAATGGAAGATTTGGATTTACCAGAAAAGTAAGTAGGAAAAGAATTTATCCCTTTTTTATTTTTATATTTTGTTTGTTACACATATAACAATGAATATTGCACTGTGCAAAAACCGCTTAGCAAAAGAGAATATTCATGTAATGGACACTGATAAATTTATAGAGTTTATGTATGCTTAATAACTCAGTTCTTCACTTATCTACTCATATATTACGTGGATATGTGATAAGGTTTGTAATATATGAACGATTGCTTTGTAAAACGATCCTGCAAGCATCTCTAATGATTATTCAGCGCCTTGAGCTCAGTCACTGTTGAGATTCAGCATTTGTTCGTCCGGTTAAAAACTATCTTTAGTCTGCCCTCGTGAGACTGGAAATCAACTCAGCGTTTGGGTGGCCGAAGACTCGAACATGATTCACGGGGCGCTTAGATACAGGATCACATGGCAATGATGAAAATTACATGGAATCTTTTAGTCTGGTTAGAATCAGATATCAGGGCGTGAAATGGAAATGTACGTGCATACGTTTCTTACGAAATCGCTAAGCTGCGAGGCCTCTGGCAAAGAGGTCTTTTGCTCTTGAACAAAGTGAAATTGGCTGATCAAGTTTTGGAACTCTTGGGAACCAAGTTTCCCACTGCAAAAGAATAGGTGTGAAACATCTCATTAACTCTGACCAATTTTCCCATCACTGTTTTAGTGAATCCTTTTGGATGCCTTTGTTTATCATTGTTTTCCACAGGTTGGAGATCATGTGATTCTATCACCGTTTTTTTAATTTTTATTATTGATGTGAAGAATTCATTCTTCAACAGAATGTTGCAAATGGACCCATGATTGGGGGAGATATGCTTCTGTGTAACAAGCATTTAAAATGGTGGACGTGCGAAGTGGTCATGCAAATGGAACACAAGACCCAAAATGGCTTTTGAGAATTATCTATAACAGACTTAGGAGAAATGAGGGTTGGAACGGAGGCTCAGTGGGTGACAGAAATTAACCCCTTCATGTCATGTTTGCTACACAATTAATTAATTTTTGGGGGGCTAATGCTTACAGAATCTTAGTATCTATTTTCCATAATATCATTTAGCATGGTTTCTTATCAAGCTTATTTAATAAATACTATTTTTTTAAGTATAGGATTTGATTTATACACCTTTGGACAGATTAGGTAAGAGAGAGAGAGGGGGGAACTTCGCAACTGCTGATCCAAGGGATGCCAACCGGACTTCAAGTAAGACCCTATACCCCTCTAAAGGGTCGGGTAACAGTGGTGGCAGTGATAAAGGTGCTTTAATAGCCTCATGGACTCACATCGAAGGAGTGTGTGGAGGTGCATGGTTTTTGCATTTAGGTAGTTAGTTAGGAGATGTATTTTATGAGTTGCTGCCTGAGGATATTGGTATTCGTGAGTTACTAAGGGATAAATTCAAGCATGCAAAATAGTAAGGCGCATCACGATGTCCTCGACTCGGCGTTCAGTCTATTCAGCGAGTGTTCAATGGGTATATTATACTGCTGATTGTCAGGTGTCATGTGTTTATTGCAGTCTTCGATGTGATTATGTATTTATATGTGTTTAAGTGAAGTGTGGTTGGAGAGATCGTTGTCTCTCAGCAATGCTGGGATTTGAAGCAAGGGAAAAGTGAGTATTTCTCTTTTGACTTTTGATTTTGATGTATTTTAAAATTTCTGTCACCTCTCTCTTTTCTCTTTTGTTTTCCTCCGGGAATTATTTTGGGGGCAGAATTGGTGATTCATATGGGCTGACTTGATTCAGGGGTTTAGTTGTTTTTCCCTTTATCAGATTGCCTTAAGGGAACAAAGGGAATTCAGATTTTTTCCCTCATTGTGCTTTTGTTCCTCTCTCTTTCTGCAGTTTTTTTTTTTATTGAGTTATTGTATGGTCGCAACATGTTTTTTACATATGTGGGTATCTGTAATGGGTTGTAGTGTGGGGGAATAAGCGCTATGCGTAGTAGCACACATGTACATTTGCGCTGAGTTAGTGTTTTTCCTTGGCTCGGAGACAGCGGGCAGTGAGGTCTCAGCTTGACGACAATAGGTGTGGTCTTTTCACTTGCATAAACATTTATCTGCATGGAGATGGACATCCGTCTCGGGCTTGCAACTTCAGCGTTTGCCTGCAAGAGACTAGGGGGGTATTAGAAGGGGATTTTTACTTCGGGGGAATTTTTCCTATTTCTCCTTCTTCCTCTTTATTTCTTTCTTTCATTGAGAGGACTTTGTGTGTTTCTGCCCTTGACTCTCATGTTGTATACCCATCAGTTGTTGTGAGCAGGCATAAAGATATGGTTTTCTCCCTTGGAGTTTGCAAATACTGTTTGGCTAAGGGGCTGTTAATGTTTTTTATTTTCTTTTCTTTGTGGGTTTTTGCTTCTTTTGTTATTTTAGGCCATATTATATGAGGGTTTGATATTTTATGCATCTGAGATCAGGCTGAGTTTGTAGCTGGTGAAGGAAACCATGCAAAATGTGGGAAAAGGTATGCCTTTGAGAGGGGGGGCAAATCTTTATCAGATCTGGTTGATAGTTCTAATTTAGGTACAGTTAAGAAGGAAAGAGTTGGCGAAATGGCAGGCAGCGACGACGATAAGAAAACTTTAACCCACAGAATCACAAATGTTGCATCGTTAATCCAGCCTTTTGGTGGATTGATAAATGGGGTCTTGCGTCAGCCAATATAAATTATTATTGGATCTGTTCAGAACCATTTGAATTCAAAGAAAATCACAGATGAAACGGAAGCGTTTTATGAAGCCAAAAGCTTCTTAGCGCTAGACATAGGAGAAGTTGGTCGTCGCTGTTGTAGTTTTCAGTTTCGGAGATGCTGACCTTGGGAGGGTCTCAAAGGATTTCTGAGAACTGCATACGGGGCATTTGGGTGCGGAGATTTAGTCCGTGATTTGAGGTCATTTTATAAGGTCAGAAAGGGTCAGAATTCGGTGGTTGATTTTAGCTCCCAGCTGTTTGATGCAGCAAGTGATTTCGTGGAGAAGTTGAAAGGTTCTAGATGGGTATCTGGCGATTCTGGAGAACTTTCAAAAGTTGTTGCATTTTTCTTGGCTCTTGCACGATGTCCCAGATGCAGTAGTAAGTGCTTTGACAGTCAGATAGAACCTTCGTCTGATGAAGCATTGATTTTTGCCTAGATTCGTAAACACATGTTGAAATGTCCGATGATAGCTGGCACCTTTCTCAATGGTACACCGAAAGCCACATCGGTAGGCCGGAGGGTCTTCCTGCAGAGAGAATCTAATTTTACTGCCAGTGATTTTTGCAGTAAAGTTAGAGTGATAGAAGATATAATTTTGTTCCTAGTAGTTTTCGTGCCAAGGTGGAAAGAGATAAGAAATCTAGGATCAAACACCACAGTTTCAATGTTTTAATCGCGATAGCACAATTGGCATTTTTGTCCATTGCTCAATGAAGTAATGTTAGACCAGTAACTCAGAATCTTTAGGGGTAACTATAAGAAAGCTCCTCAGGAGGGTGATCAAAGGAAGTCTAGAAACAGAGAGGATTTTTGGAGGGGAAGAGGCAAACTGTTCGTGTCAAATAGGGCTTTTGGGAGATATAGGAGAACTGAAACCTGTGGTGAGGGTAGCTATAGCTGGATCTAATATTTTGATTTTTGTGGATACAAGTGCTTCTGTCAGTTTGGTAGACTATGATTTTTATCAGTCAATGTTTTCCCAGTATCGGTTAAGGCGTTCAGGGGAGAAAGTGTGTGATGTACAGGCTCATAAACTGAGTGTTGTTGGGATGACTGATATCTGCTTTTTGCTGGGGAACCAGTTAATTAAGGAACAGTTTTGGTAGTAAGAGGCATTAATTTAGGGAATAAAATTTCAATTTGGCTCTGGGTTAGGCGTCCACACTTTTTTTTAACTTGAAACAGATACTTTTCTTAGGTCACGAAAATCGGCGCAAGGCAAAAGTTCATTCCAAGAACTAAGCCAAGCCCCTGTTATTGCAGTGGAGGACGGAACTGGAAATACTATGAGGTTTCTTACTTAATAATTTAGATTTTAAAGTCAAATTTGAGTTTGTGAGATGCTTTTGTCAATTAAAAAAAAACTACCGGTGTCTCTATGAGGAAATGTCTCCAATGTTTATATGAGATTCTTGCAATGTAGAACTTCCGGAATTAGTAGGCTAAAGTTTTTCATAAAATAAAAAAACTTTTTAATTTCTGTTTGATTTATGCCGTACAGTTACAATAAAAACATAGAACAATCATATCTATGGCATCATAAGTTTTTAAAGCTGAAGAAATAACCGTTAAAGGAAATATACTTTGTGCAAAGTAATTATAATAGCCTGAGCTATAATATTAGATTGGTTTTCCATAAAAATTGGTTTTCTTTAATTCAAATTTTGTTTGTTTTCTTTCAAATAAGACCCACTTACACTCCGTCATGTAGCCTACTGGAAGGTCCTGAAACCCATAAAGTTTTTCAAGTCTCATTTTATTCCATGATCAAAAACCTAAGGAATTACATACTTCAGTTACTCTTACATGGATATTTATGAAAGACGGTTTTATAAATCGCAAACTAATGTTTGTGTTCGACTGTGTCTAATATTTCTGGTCAACAGGCATTCACATCGATGTGATGAAATACTAAATTGTAATGTGAAACTGACATCTAAACAGAAAGAATTTGGAAGGAAATGAAATGCTTTAAAAAAAAAAAACTCTAGAAGTTCCTTCTGGTAACAGAAGAGAAACGTCTTTCGTTCGTGGAGGATGATGAGGGTTACCAACATAACATGCATCAAGAACATTTCATGACAGAGTTATAATTAAATATTCTCAGACAGAAGCAAAGGAGAAAAAGCAATGTTTTGAGAATTTTCGGTTCGATAAATATCATATGATGTGCCATAGAAGAAGAAGAAGATTAACTGAAGTACCTCTAGATTAAGGTTAGGAAAAGTTGTCATTCCTGACTTTTCTTTGGCTATTGAATGTAAACGATAGGATTCTTTTACATTTCGATTTGGCCAGAGCCAAACATATTTCGAGATTTTGCTGTGATAAAACAAAACTTCATGTAATAGTATCTTTCATTAATACAACATTTTTCTAATAACTTATCTCAAGTTTTCTAAAATCCCGTGAATTTAAAAAATATTTCATGTTTAAATATGGCGGGTATTTGTTAACTTGGAGGAATAATGTGCCTCATATTGCTTTCAAGATCAAGATTATAAAAATAACCAAAAGAATTCTGTCTATTACTGTAACGGGAAAAATATTCCTTTACTTATTATTGATTTATTTAGGAATTCATTCATCATCCTCCTCTAATATCTTTACACTACTGTTGTAAGAGTGATTGGGACTATAAAATGTTTTCATTTTTGTTGTGGGGTAGAGTGCGTAGCAGTGTAGCCAGTCCCTTGTTTTGTTTTCCTTTCACTCTGAGTATGGGAGCGCTGTCCTGAATCTTTCGTCTGCATTTTGGTAACACTTAAGAAACATGCAATTTTGCTTTATTGATTTGAGTTGTAACTTGGCATTTGATAGGGTTGTAAAACGTTAAAAGATAGTCATAAGTATTTTGTTTATATAAAGTTTTTGTAGATGCCAGTGCCTAAAGGGTGCCACAAAATGGCCGTCTTACAGGGCATCTTGGGAGTTACCCCTACCTCCCTCATGGAAGCTTCCACTGCCGATTACGATCTTAGACTAGGGTATACAGTAATTTAAGAAGGCCTACCCTAGACTAATCCAGTTTGAATGAGGAATTATGACTATTTTTGTTACAAATAGTATGGGCTATATGTATATATAAATTCTTGGAAGACTTAATTACATAGGACTTATCCTATACCCTCATTAAACTAACCTGACTTTGTGGCCTATTGTAACCTAGTCAAAAATCAGCCATGTAAACTTTGCATAGGCTGTCCTTAACGATTTCTGAAGAGACCTAGCCTAGACTATATCCTATTGAAAGGCACCACAGCCTAGTTTTACCTCATTTTAGTGTAATTGTTTCTCAGAAATCTTTCAGGTAGCCTTATCCATTGACATGTACTGTGTACAAACATTTAGTATTGTGTGGAGTAGGGTATAAAATGATTTACACCTTACTGTGAATTAATTGATTCCAGGACTGCTCCACGTTTGATACTTATCCTATTATGAAGGAAAAGCTTTGATACTTATCCTATTATGAAGGAAAAGCAATTCCCATAGTATGTAGTTGATGTGTGTGTTTTTTTTTTTTTTTTGAGGTCTCTCAATATAAAGAGTTATTTTTGTTGTTTTAAAATACTCACTTGTATTGTTTTTCTTGAAATAAAAATTAAATAAAAGGAATATTTCCAGGGATCTAGTCCAGGAGTTTTAAAGACTATGTAAATTAATCAAGTCCAGGAGACTAGACCTGGGAGAAATATGGCATGATGTAATGAGTAATAAAGAAACAAACTGAGTACCAGGGGATTTTCTTCAATACCATCGTACCTTACCACTAAAATGGAAATCAGCACTTCAGTGCCTCACGATGGGAAGACATCGCCTGGCCTTATCAGTAATAAGACCCATACACCCAAGGAATATCATGTAATAGCAGGTAGGACAGGCCTACCCTAATTCCCAGGCAGCGTAAACGTCAGTAGTCTTCATACCCAACGTGTTAAGAAGTCTGACAACAATGCATCTGTATAGTAGTATTATTATATTCTCTCGTATCTTAATGTCTTGGTGGTAGTAGTATTATTATTGCATCTAATGTCTTGGTGGGGAAAAATTCTCCATGACACGGAAACTAGGTGAAAACAATTTGAAACACCCTATGTACCATACCACAGCCTTTGAGGAGTGTAAGCACAGTAGCAGTTCCATAACTACTTCTTTAAAGTAAGCCTTACTGTAACGTAATTCCCCAAAAGACTATTTTCTCTTGAGACTAAAAGAAAACCACTTTAACAAATTTCATAACAAATAAGTTCCATTACACAACGCTCACTGAGAGAGAGAGAGAGAGAGAGAGAGAGAGAGAGAGAGAGAGAGAGAGAGAGAGAGAGAGAGAGAGATTTTTCCTCTTTTCTCGCGTATCCATTCATTCTAACATAGGACTGACGTCATTTACTTACGAGTTTGGGAACCAAATTATAAAAGGCAGATACAAAGAATTATATTAATACTTAAACTGGGAATTTCCAATTCATTACCCGTATTAAATTTTATCATATACAGTGTAATTTCCTGAGCGCTTAAAGTTTAGCGAGTAATCAAGCATAACAGCTTTTTTCCTTCAAGTGCTTCAGCCTAGATCATTTATCGTATTAATTATAAAGTATGTATATATATATATATATATATATATATATATATATAGTATATATATATATATATATATATATATATATATATATATATATATATATCGTTATATGTGGTTCCAACTGGAGTGCAGAGTGGGGTATCTTACCACATTGTGTGCTCTCTCTAGCAGCCTACCTGTCCTCATGTCAGGCAGTACCACTAGTTCTCATAACTAGCTACCTCTCGTGTCACATCCAGCTTCATTTCTGCGCCACTAACCTGCAGCACTGCTGGCACCCAATCACTGAAGCACTTATCTTTCTCCTTTCTCTCTCCTCTGCTTGAGTCTCTCATTTCCTTTTCCTCCCTACTTACCTTCTGCTCAGGCAGAGTACTCTACCTTCAGTGCCAATTCATGCACTGACATTTTGCATTGCTCCACGAGCGCACCGCACCACAATGCCACCCAACCAAAGCAACCTCTGAGGCTTCACTGCACCTGCATTGAAGAAACAGAGTACTACATAACCGGGTAAGCTTCCACCCATATGACCACAGCTCCTTCGGGAACACCTCATTAACAGTGGATCCGCCCATGAACGGCGGGAGCCTCTAGAGCACTCCATTTTACTAGCGATCCAATTCCATAAGGACTCAGACTCTTCCGAACGCTTTCCCTAGTGTGACCTTCGTGACGCACACTCATCCACAAAAAGCAATCATTCAAAGGTGCCACTCATTGAAGTGCCACTAATCTAAGGACACTTCCTCATCGTCACAAACCTTTTCCTCCGGGAACACCCAGTAACTCACTCAGCACCCCTTCCCCATCATGGCATGTCAAATCGAGGAGCATCACACGTAGGGAATAGGAAGGACGGTCTTTCCGGCCAGGCCCTTCAAAAGTTTGTAAGGGAACAGATTGCTGAGAAGAGAAAGTATGAAGAAGAACAAAGACAGCAAGAAGAAGAAAGAGAAGAACGGAGAAGGCAGCAAGAAGCTGAGCAGCGGAGAGAAGAAGAAGAAAGAGAAGAGCAGAGAAGACAGCATGAACTAGGCCTCAAAGACAGGGAGCTCGAGTTGGAGAGAGCCAAGAAGGAAAGTGCAGAAGCCTTAGCAGCACAACAAGCCTCTAGCCCCACTCCATCTGCACTAAATACCTCTCTGTTCGACAGTCAATAACCTTGTGGGAAAATGGACTGAAGACGACCCAGAACAATGGCTCGAAGAGATTGACCTCTTCGAGACCTACGACGTCAGCTCATTGAGAGGGCCTTACTGGGCTTACCAAGCACATAGGATGAAGCGCTAAGTCTGCTCACCAAGTCCCCTGACAGAGATCAACGAGGGGACATGGCTGCCGTCCGTGAGGCCATCACTAAGGCGTGTGAAATCACCTTCGGGAGGTGGAGACAAAGATTCAGAGGTATGGTTAAGAATGTCAGCTGGTCCTGACAACGGCCTGTCACAAAGACCTGCCGGGGACCCGCTGGTTAGAGTCTACGCGGTGCGACACCTTTGAGGACGGTTCAACCGACCATGCTGGAGGACCCTTCCAGTTTGCGCCCAGGCTCTGGCTGTATTCAATGATATGCAGCCAGCCACCCTCAAGGAAGCCTGCCGCTAGGGGGCTGATGCCCGGGGAGACATATAATCCTTCCCATGGCACCTTGCAGCGCAAAATAGTGCCACCCGGACACCTCTCGGGCCTCAATCGCTCGCGGAACGGCCCGCCTAACAAACCTCCGTGCCCCATCTGTAAAAGGTATGGCCATGCTGAAGCAGATTGCTGCTATAAAGATAGCACTCAGCAGGCAACAACCTCGGCAGCATACCAACAACCAGTCCTCCTCTTCGCCTAATTCAACAATCGCCTTCCCAGCACACCGGTCACCGCTGGAACTCAACATACCACCAGGGCCCCCGCGAGACTGTGGAGCTTCAGGAAACTCTTCTGCTGGATATCCTGCATGCCCAAAACATGTGGTCACACCCAGGCACGTTAATATGATTAGTGCCACCGCCTCCTTAGCTGAGCTGCCGGAGAGAACTCACCCTGAGAGGGTCTGGACACAGTTCGTCTCAGTGGCTTCTCTGGATGGTTCCAGCCCCCCAGTGCACCTGCCAACTACTGCCGATACTGGCTCAGACATTAGTCTGATCGATCGGGCCCAAGTGCCAGCCAAGGTAGAGGAACACACTAAGGGACCGTGGCCTGTGGGCGAACAGTCCCGACAGTCCCCACAGTTGAGCTCAGGTGATCACCCCGTGGAGCAACAAAGGGCAACTGGCCTTGGCGTTGTCGGGCGAATTAGGCATGGAGTGGAGTTCCTGCTGGGCGACATCCTGGGGATGTCCCACCCCACACCGCTCTGTTACCTGACTGCTTCCGCCAGCACATCCAGGGACTGGGACACAGCCTTTGTGACAGCTGTGCCACCATCAGCCGAACCTTCCAGTCGCATAAAAGCGACAGAACATAATCCACTACATCCACATTCTAGGCCTAGTCTGCAGGTCTTGCGACCGGACAGCCACCAACGCATTACTCCCTCCTCACGAAGGGAGGACCTGCAACGTAAGGGGCCAGTCCGAGAGATGGTCAAAGTGCCCCAGTAGGCTAGCCACAGCGGCCAACTCCACCAAACCAAGAGGCCCAATCCTCTCACCAAGACAGGAATCGCTGTCCCAAATCACGCCAGGGACACCGAGGAGTCTTGATCCCCGGGTCCCTCTCAGCTTTGTCTGACACCACTTGCTGTGGTTAGTGCCACTGAGAGCACTGGTCAGCCAAGCTCCTCCTATCTTGGCTGGATGCTCTCTGCCAAGCGTACTTCCCATGCCTGGCCCTGAGTTAGTGCCAGTGCCAGACCCTGAACATGACTCGGATCCTCCTACAGGAGATCCACCAAATCTCACCACCATAATCATCGCTCAGTGCGAACCTCCGACCCCTGACACTTCTTCTTCCCACACTCTTTCACCTGCAGAGGATGACCCTCTGGCAGGCCTGGACATTACCTCTTTTCTGGTCGACCAGGAACTATCTGGCCAGGACGCAGACGCTGGTTCTCTTCCCACGATGGTTGCCGCAGCAGCCGAAGTAGGAGGCCAGCTCGTAGCCCCTGAGGCTGCCCCTGATCCTGCTCCTGACGGCACTCCTGGCCGCTCTTCAGAGTCAGTATCCTCATCGCCCCCTAGGAATGGCCTAGCCAGACCCTGGAGGCCCCGAAGAAGAAGAAGGGGCTGAAGAAATTCACTTAGCGAGTCAGAGCCATAAGCACTCTTGGCACTCGTGCCCGTTGGCTCAGTGCTGCTTCCATCTCAGAGCGATCCTGGCACCTGCCCAGAGAAGGTAGCCTGTGTGACCTATGAGCCCATAGCATTAACCATTAATCACTTAGGCCTTTGTACTACTAACCCTTTTCCAACTAACCTCCTTCCAACCCACTCTAGACTCAAACTGATACATTACTTAATCATACATTGTGAATTACCCTTCAGGTTGTCGCACGCAATTTGCTGCGTGTTAATCGTAGCGTTGTGCTGATCATAACTCAATGCATGTATTCGCGAGTGCCAGTTCGCTCAGTGCCAGAGTCGATAGTAGGTTAGGTTGCTAGGTGTTTACCATGGCATTGTCTGGGCGTAGATTTCCTGTCATCATAGCCAGTTAGTAGTTGTATCTATACCCTTAGGTAGGATAGGGCCTGTAAATTAGTCAATTCAGAACCCTCTTAGCAGTTAGGTAGGTTCCTTAGATGTGCAGAAACCACAATCCACCTTATGTAGGGGTCACGTCATTCGGGAGGAAGTAGCTAAGACCCTCACACCTGAAAGGGTGTGAAGGGCCTTTTTTAAGGGGGGACCTGTCAAGGATATATTCCTCCCTCACGTAGATGCCTGTGTATCATTAATTTTGAAATGCGCTTTGCAATTCATTTGACTGTCGGGCCAGGAAAATTGGCGGGCGACAGACAGAAACAAACATAGTTTGAACTAGATCAGGGCTGTTAGTACCAGTGTATAGCAGTGTAGGAAACCGCCCCCCCCCAACCCCATCGCCTGATCTTGGGAAACAATAGGTCCCGCTCTCAACCGCCTTTTCACCCCATCACGTGATGTGGGAGCATTTAGGTATGGGGAAGGTCAAATAGGCATATTGAGGCTAGGGCCGAGGTAGGATTTTAATCTGTAAGCACTTAGTCCTAAGACTTTCTTTCCTCTGTTTTTTTTTTGCTGGTGTATGGCTCCTTGCAGGTACGGTTGGCCCAAAAGTTCGAAACTCACGACGCTGTGTTATGGTAGCAAGCAGAGACTCCTGTGACCTCATCAGGAACGCACGTTCAGCATCCTTTCCCGCTCCCCTGATTGAACTATCTTCGACAGCAGCCAAGAATATTGTTGGCGCCCTCAATGGTCCTACAAGGTTCGTAAATGTCAGCAGTCAATAGCCAGCCCTTCCCTTTACTTAATCTCTCAAAATTCCATTCAACCTTTAACTCCTTCCTCCACAAAGCAATCCTCTTTGTAAGAGTCCTGCCCTAGCCTCCCATATCTCGCCATTAATGTGCCTTGAATTTCAGTAGAGATCCTGTGATAATTATCCATTTATCCCTCTCCCAGTGCAACTTAAGGGCAATTTAGGCTAAGCAATACCAGTGTTTAAATTTACTCTTTGTGTGAGTGTGACCACGTGTTCATTGTTAAAAGCCCAGTCAATTACGATCGCCATATTGTGCCTACGTGATTTCATCATAATTATCTGCTGGGCTACGTAGTGGTTAATATTTAACATGTGCAATGTTTAACATTTACAAGGGAATTCAATTTCCTTCAGTGTGAACCTCTCTTACAGGAGAGACCAACCAATCCGTGCACACTGTGGCCGATAATTCTGACTGCATTCCAATCCTAAAAATATTCCTGGACGCAGTCCGATCTCTGAAATCCGCTGTGGCCCCGCCAAGTTTTATATGAATTATTTTCCCCATCCTGGAGTTCAATCTGTTTGCAGCATCTAACTGAGACTATTTAGTGTAATCGGGGCATGACTAGGCCATTTTTATTGTAACTGGAATAATTGTATTGTACATTGGCCCCCTTATTAATCAGCTTGCTTGTTGCCAATTACTGCATTGTTCTGTATCCAATTAATGAGTCTGCCCATCGGCTACCATTTTGTTTTGTTTGTCTCTTGGTTTTATTGCTAAGTCTCTGTAAATAAACCCTGTAAATTGTAAAGAATTCTAATTCCAATGTTGACCTTCCTCATTTAATTGTAAGTCCAGGAAATCTAAGGTAAGTTTCTAATAATGTTTCCCTTTGTTCATAGTCTGGGCACTGCTTGGTCCTTTTGCAGTCACTATTTTCAAATTTGTTTCAATTCTTCCCCAAAAAGACTCCCAGTTTATATATATATATATATATATATATATATATATATATATATATATATATATATTTATATATATATATATATATATATATATATATATATATATATATATATATATATATATATATATATATATATAATATATTCACCCATGGAAATTGGAAAGCGATATGAAATGAAATATATACAAGAGAATTAAACAATCCAGTGTAAAATCTTTCAGCTGTACTTGAAAGCACTCTAGAACAAACTAGTACAAAAGAGGCGCGCAAAAAAACAGGTTTATAAAAAAAAAAATTAAAATTAAAAGATTTTAAAACATTTTATTGTATACAATATTCATTGCATTTGAGGTTTATTTTTAGATGATCGACAGTTATCATGGATCTATATGGATCTACAAAGAATGTGCTAAGGACATTAACAAGAATTACTCGTTATACTTAAATTCCTCTTTTAAAACTCTTTCGAACATCTTGCGCATAATAGGGTTAAGAATATGAAGGCCTGAACTTGAATTAATCATACAGTGGTTAGCAGTATAAATGCTGATTCAAGAGTGTTTCTTGAGACAATATGATTATATCTACTAATTATATTACTGTTGGGCCAATAAATTCTATGTGATTTTTATACAAAGTGTACAGAAAGAGCATTCTTATTCTGGCTACTTCTAATATAATATTTTTGTTGATGAGTTTTTACATTTAATTCCTGAGTAGTCCCGCTCAAATAGAATAGATCACAGTCTATACAAGGGATTTTCTAAACATTTATGCTGCTTTTCTGAGGACTGTTTCTTGTATACAAAAGTTTTTTCAACATTGATTTGATGAACTCGAGCCCGATGAAATAAGACAAACAAATGGTACTTTTAAGCACCTCCGCTTCTCTCTCACTTTTATTATCAAATGACTGCACAGCTTTATCGTAGCAGATATTCAGAATAAGAGCTGGATACAAGACTTCCCTTCCCTTCCCATTCTTATAATGTTCTGGAATCTAGGAATCCAGGACTGACAGCACGTAATGACCTTAGGAAACTTGAGAATATTATGGAGATTTTCATATTAATGTTTTGTACTAGAAAACGATTTTATTTACTTGAATGATTTTATATACATACACACACACACACACACACACACACACACACACACACACACACACACACACACACACATATATATATATATATATATATATATATATATATATATATATATATATATATATATATATATATATATATATATATATATATATATATATATATATACATACACACACACACACACACACACACACACACACATATATATATATATATATATATATATATATATATATATATATATATATATATATATATATATATTGAAAAGGGTTTACGTCTAATAACAATATTTAGAATGGGCAAATAACCGTAATATTCTGTTGCTGATGAATTTAATAGAAAACAGTTCATTCAAGTTTTCTAAGAGGTTATTTACAGTTACTTCGTTAGATATATCAGGAAAAATGGCATCTGCATACCAAAACTACAATGTAGAAATTCGAAAAACCTCAGGAACACATACTTATAAATTTAGGATAACTGAAAAAACAAAGGGTTGTCCATTTTGAAAAAAGCTTACAAATCACACTTCCACGATTTAATGAATTCCAAAATTTAACTGGCTGTTAGTGGTAAATCTATTTCAGTTTAATAGAGCAGACTTAATGCTTCAGCAAAATTTTTCAACCCAGCTTCGATATTGGTTTATAAATAACAATCTATTCTAGGAAGGCATAACACTGACATTAACAAGTTATTTTTGATATTTTGCAGGTTGCAATGACTTCTTTAATTCCGAATGTTTCCCTTTCCTGCTTAATCAGCTACATTGCAATAGAAATATATGAAGATGACAAATTTAAGGAAAATCCTTAACAAAACTGCATTACCGTACCTGCAGAGAGAGAGAGAGAGAGAGAGAGAGAGAGAGAGAGAGAGAGAGAGAGAGGAGGGGTTAAAGACAGGAGCTTGCTGTTGAATAGAACATATATCAATAAATAACCGTTAGTGTCAGGCTTCGAGGAGCGCTATACCAAAACTTTTAATGTAATTTACTGAACATCCTTAAAGTTTTTCTTGTAGCTACGAACTACGGCTTGGCTTAAAGACTTATAAAAGTAGGCGGGCTGTAATAATTATCCTTTCTTTCTTTATCAAAGACGAGTAAACAAAAGTGATACCCGATGAAACTAAAATCAACAAAATCATAAAAACGGTCATTATATTAAGCAAAATGGAATGAAAATTAACATAAAAACAATATATATCTTGAAGACATCGCTGCCTAATTATACTAAGTTAATCGAAATAGATAAGAAAGTGCGTTTATCTTTATAAAAAAAAATAGATAAGGAGTATAAATAAAGAATCAAATAAAGTTTTTTTTGTGTGTGTTCGGAGTGTGAATGCATAGAATATTCCATGTTCATATAGATAGCAAGGATAGCGAAAAAAGAAACACATTAACTCACATCCGATGAAGGGTGAAGACGTCACTGCATGGTATCATGTCATCCATTTTTCTTCCATTCATATTTCTACAACTGCCCTATCTTTATGGCTTTCTTTTATTTCTACAATTGCCCTAGCTTTATGGCTTTCTTTTATTTCTACAATTGCCCTAGCTTTATGGCTTTCTTTTATTTCTACAATTGCCCTAGCTTTATGGCTTTCTTTTATTTCTACAATTGCCCTAGCTTTATGGCTTTCTTTTATTTCTACAATTGCCCTATCTTTATGGCTTTTATTTCTACAGTTTCCCTATCTTTATGGCTTTCTTTTATATCTACAATTGCCCTATCTTTAAGGCTTTTATTTCTACAATTTCCCTATCTTTAAGGCTTTTATTTCTCCAATTTCCCTATCTTTATGGTTTTCTTTTATATCTACAATTGCCCTATCGTTAAGGATTTTATTTCTACAATTTCCCTATCTTTAAGACTTTTATTTTTACAATTGCCCTATCTTTATGGTTTTCTTTTATTTCTACAATTGCCCTATCTTTATGGCTTTCTTTTATTTCTACAATTGCCCTATCTTTATGGCTTTCTTTTATTTCTACAATTGCCTATCATTATGGCTTTCTTTTATTTCTATGGTTGCCCTATAATTATAGCTTTCTTTTATTTCTACGGTTGCCCTATCTTTATGGCTTTCTTTTATTTATACAAAATTGACCTATCTTTATGGCTTTCTTTTATTTCTACAATTACCCTATCTTTATGGCTTTCTTTTATTTCTGCAATTGCCCTATCTTTATGGTTTTCTTTTATTTCTACAATTGCCCTATCTTTATGGTTTTCTTTTATTTCTACAACTGCCCTATCTTTATGGCTTTTTTTATTTCTACAATTGCCCTATCTTTATGGCTTTCTTTTATTTCGACAATTGCCCTATCTTTATGGCTTTCTTTTATTTCTACAATTGCCCTATCTTTATGGCTTTCTTTTATTTCTACAATTGCCCTATCTTTATGGTTTTCTTTTATTTCTACAACTGCCCTATCTTTTTGGCTTTCTTTTATTTCTACAATTGCCCTATCTTTATGGCTTTCTTTTATTTCTACAACTGCCCTATCTTTATGGCTTTCTTTTATTTCTACAATTGCCCTATCTTTATGGCTTTCTTTTATTTCTACAATTGTCCTATCTTTATGGCTTTCTTTTATTTCTACAACTGCCCTATCTTTATGGCTTTCTTTTATTTCTACAATTGCCCTATCTTAATAGCTTTTTTTATTTTTACAGTTGCCCTATTTTAATGGCTTTCTTTTATTTGTACAGTTGCCCTATCTTTATGTGTTTCTTTTTTCTACAGTTGCCCTATCTTTATGGCTTTCTTTTATTTCTACAATCGCCATATCTTTCTGCTTTCGTTTATTTTTACAATTGTCCTATATTTATTGTTTTTTTTTATTTCTGCAGTTGCCCTATCTTAATGGCTTTCTTTTATTTCTACAGTTGCCCCATTTTTATGGGTTTCTTTTTTTCTACGAATGCCCTATCTTTATGGCTTTTCTTTTATTTCTACAATTGCCCTATCTTAATGGCTTTCTTTTATTTCTACGAATGCCCTATCTTTATGGCTTTCTTTTATTTCTAAAATTGCCCTATATTTATGGCTTTCTTTTATTTCTACAATTGCCCTATCTTTATAGCTTTCCTTTCTTTCTACAATTGTCCTACCTTTATGGCTTTGTTTTATTTCTACAATTGCCCTATCTTTATGGCTTTCTTTTATTTCTACAATTGCCCTATCTTTATGGCTTTCATTTATTTCTACAATTGCCCTATCTTTATGTCTTTATTTCTAGAGTTGCCCTACCTTCATTTTTTTCTACAGTTGCCATATCTTTGTGGCTTTCTTTTATTTCTACAATTGTCCTATCCTTATGGCTTTCTTTTATTTCTACAATTGCCCTATCTTTATGGCTTTTTTATTTCTACAATTGCCCTATCTTTATGGATTTCTTTTACTTCTACAATTGCTCTATCTTTATGTTTTTTTTTTATTTCTATAATTGTCCTATCTTTATGGGTCTCTTTTATTTCTACAGTTGCCATATATTTATGGGTTTCTTTTTCTACTGTTGCCCTATCTTTATGATTTTCTTGTATTTCTACAACTCTCCTATCTTTATGGGTTTCTTTTATTTCTACAATTGCCCTATCTGTATGGCCTTCTTTTATTTCTACAATTATCCTATCTTTATGGCTTTCTTTTATTTCTACAATTGCCCTATCTTTATGGTTTTCTTTTATTTCTACAATTGCCCTATCTTTATGGCTTTCTTTTTTTTCTACAGTTGCTATATATATATACCTTTCTATTTTTTCTAGAGTTGCCCTCTCTTTATGGCTTTCTTTTATTTCTAGAATTGCCCTGCCTCTACGGTTGTCTTTTATTTCTACAATTGCCCTATCTTTATGGCTATCTTGTATTTCTACAATTGTTCTATGTTTATGGCTTTTTTTATTTCTATAATTGTCCTATCTTTCTTTTATTTCTACAGTTGCCACATATTTATGGGTTTCTTTTTTTCTACTGTTGCCTTATCTTTATGGTTTTCTTGTATTTCTACAACTCTCCTATCTTTATGGGATTCTTTTATTTCTACAATTGCCGTATCTTTATGGTCTTCTTTTATTTCTACAATTATCCTATCTTTATGGCTTTCTTTTATTTCTACAATTGCCCTATCTTTATGGCTTTCTTTTTTTTCCAACAGTTGCCATATCTATATGGCTTTCTTTTTTTTCTAGAGTTGCCCTCTCTTTATGGCTTTCTTTTATTTCTAGAATTGTTCTATCTTTATGGCTTTCTTTTATTTCTACAATTGCCCTATCTTTATGGCTTTCAGTTATTTCTACAATTGCCATATCTTTATGGCTTTCTTTCATTTCTACAATTGCCCTATCTGTATGGCCTTCTTTTATTTCTACAGTTGCCCTATCTTTATGGCTTTCTTTTATTTCTACAGCTGCCCTATCTTAATGACTTTCTTTTATTTCTACAGCTGCCCTACCTTTATGGCTTTCTTTTATTTCTGCAATTGCCCTGCCTCTGTGGCTTTCTTTTATTTCTACAACTGCCCTATCTTTATGGCTTCTTTTGTTTCTACAGTTGCCCTATCTTTATGGCTTTCTTTTTTTCTACAGTTGCCCTATCTTTATGGGTTTCTTTTATTTCTACAATTGTCCTATCTTTATGGCTTTCTTTTATTTCTACAATTGTCCTATCTTTATGGGTTTCTTTTACTTCTACAATTGCCCTATCTTTATGGCTTTCTTTTATTTCAACTATTGCCCTATCTTTGTGTTTTTTTATTTCTACAATTGCCCTATCTTTATGGCTTTCTTTTATTTCTACAGTTGCCCTATCTTTCTGTTTTTTTTCTACAGTTGCCATATCTTTGTGGCTTTCTTTTATTTCTACAATTGTCCTATCTTTATGGCTTTCTTTTATTTGTACAATCGCCCTATCTTTATAGCTTTCTTTTTTTCTATAAATACCCTATCTTTATGGCTTTGTTTTATTTCTATAATTGTCCTGCCTTTATTGTTTTCCTTTATTTTTGCAATTGCCTTAACTTAATAGCTTTGTTTTATTTCTACAATTGCCCTATCTTCATGGCTTTGTTTTATTCCTATAATTGCTCTATCTTTAAGGTTTTCTTTTATTCCTCCAATTGCCCTGTCTATATGGCTTTCTTTTATTTCTACTATTGCCCTATCTTTATGGCTTTTTTTTATTTCTATAATTGCCCTATCTTTATGGTTTTATTTTATTTCTACAATTGCCCTATCTTTATGGCCTTCTTTATTTCAGTGCACCAGCTGAGGAAACAATCTAGCATTCAACATGCACCACAACACTAACTATGAACAGGAAGGAAACGAAATGTTCTTTCATCTGTTTTTAGGAAAATATGCGTAATTGCAAACGATAATCCATTGCGTTTTTGGCCGTTTGAAGGTTGATATAGAATTTTTTTTTTTTTTTAGAAACCGAAAGAAGTACTACATTTTTGTAAGAAAAATCCATGGTTGAAGATTAAATTTTTTGGAAACTCTGCCCAGTTCCATTATGTCAGTGAAAAATAGAGAGGATAATTTGAAAGCTGGTTGAAATGGAATACCTGGTGGTATTTGAAAACTATAGCTATGCAAAATAGTTCGAAAGGAAAGCAAGACAATTCGAGAAAAAATGGAACTGTTCCATATCTGCACACGCATTTCGTTTACGGAATTCAACAAATGAATTAACTGATTCATTTATTTATTTATTTTTTTACATAAGCGAATGTTATGTAATTTGCATTGCTTCGGGAAACGTGTTTGTTAATTAGACTGATTTAACTTTAATATAACTGTTAACGTGAACAGAAGCAGTAAGAATATTTTAACAATAGGTATATCATGCAAATGTTTATACATCTAAATATAGGATTTTAAACAGTGGCTTTGTTTGTATATACATTCATACAGTAAAAGGTTACATTCACATATTTACACTCGTTTACGTACTTACGTGTATACTGTATGTACTTACACTAATATGTAAAGGGAGCGCAAGTAAAATCCAGAAATGAATAGAACCTTAATTAAATACAAGAAAGTGACGAAAACAAACACAAGATATATATATATATATATATATATATATATATATATATATATATATATATATATATATATATATATATATATATATATATATATATATATATATATATGTATATGTATGTATGTATGTATGTATGTATGTATGTATGTATGTATGTATGTATGTGTGTGTGCGTATGTGTGTGTTTAATGGAATCTAGTCTGTAATCAAATAAATAAACATCTTAATAAGCGCATAATGGCATAACAGAAAATACCGATAATAACCCAGACAAAGAAAATGCAGAAAAAAGCTATAATGAATTGAGAGATCCCAGACGTTAGTGCAGTGGAAAAGGGGCTCAGTGCTTGTACCATATAGTCGAACACGAAGTCACCATTTTAGCTCTGAGCAAAGAACTAATGGAAATCTTGACCTCGCCCAGTGAAATCTCTCACACTCTTACATTAACTTGATATCAGGCATTGAACCAAAAGTAAAGAGAAAAATGAGCCTGAACAGTGATGAAAAGAGAGCCCATAGAAAAGGAACTTGGGAAAATTACACCAGATCTGGGATCGTATGACTGACAGACAGAACCGCATATATATGATGAGGACTCTGGAGACATAAGGCAGTGACAAGTAAGGCACCGAGGGCAGAGAGTGTTGAGGTCTGTGGAGAGTGACAGTAAAGGCCCAAATGATTTGTGAACTTATATATAAAATTTCAAAAAGCTTATATATAAAATTTCTACATACTCAGAAGACTAAAAAAGAATTCCAACTCCAAGTTTACAGACTTACAGAATTTACAATGTGCCTTTCAAGTTAAAGACTCGGTTACCACCACCCAAGATAACAGGTGGAAGAGTTTGTAAATATTTTTCAAGGCAATAAATAAAAGTATAAGGGGAAGCATATATTTTATTCTACACCAACATTTTAAAAACACTTGTGTATTGCCAAGATAGCTGACTTCTAGGCACGATAAGGTGAGTGCAAGGATTACACACACATCAAACAATTTATTCCAACTTAAATGAATCAACCCTCTTCATATACTCTCACACACACACAAACACACACACACACACACATATATATATATATATATATATATATATATATATATATATATATATATATATATATATATATATATATATATATATATATATATATATATATATATATATATATATATATATATATATATATATATATATATATATATATATATATATATATATATATATATATATATATATATATATATATATATATGTATGTATATATATATATTATACACACACACACACACACACACACACGACATGGTGGGTTGATGGGAGATGGTATTCACTTATACCTCTCTTGTGGCCGACTGGTTAGTGTGTCACTGTAGTCCTGATTCCTGCGTCCGTCGCTGGTTGATCCCCGGGACGGTGGACTTATTATCAACTAAAAATTCCCCTTGGTAACATATATGAAAATATATTACTTCCGAGGTAGAGTGAATTGAATATTAAAGGACGTTTGTAGCTTTCTGATTGTATATGAATCACGGTGATGTGATAAATAGTCATAATATGGCTACGTCGCGACAAACGCACTACACGGTCAATATGGCAGAGGTGGGTGGATATCGTCTCCAAAACGCAAAACACCTGGAGTTCGACGGGTGGGTTGATGGGAGATGGTATTCACTTATACCTCTTGTGGCCGACTGGTTAGTGTGTCACTGTAGTCCTGATTCCTCGTCCGTCGCTGGTTCGATCCCACGGGACGGTGGACTTATTATCAACTAAAAATTCCCTTCGGTAACATATATGAAAATATATTACTTCCGAGGTAGAGTGAATTGGATATTAAAGGACGTTTGTAGCTTTCTGATTGTATATGAATCACGGTGATGTGATAAATAGTCATAATATGGCTACGTGCGACAAACGCACTACACGGTCAACATGGCAGAGGTGGGTGGATATCGTCTCCAAACGCAAAAACACCTGAGTTCGGACGGGTGGGTTGATGGAGATGGTATTCACTTATACCTCTCTTGTGGCCGACTGGTTAGTGTGTCACTGTAGTCCTGATTCCTCGTCCGTCGTTGGTTCGATCCCACGGGACGGTGGACTTATTATCAACTAAAATTCCCCTTCGGTAACATATATGAAAATATATTACTTCGAGGTAGAGTGAATTGGATATTAAAGGACGTTTGTAGCTTTCTGATTGTATATGAATCACGGTGATGTGATAAATAGTCATATATATATATATATATATATATATATATATATATATATATATATATATATATATATATATATATATATATATATATATATATATATATATATATATATATATATATATATATATATATATATATATATATATATATATATATATATATATATATATATATATATATATATATATATATATATATATATATATATATATATATATATATATATATATATATATATATATATATATATATATATATATATATATATATATATATATATATATAATATATATATATATATATATATATATATATATATATATATATATATATATATATATATATATATATATATATATATATATATATATATATATATATATATATATATATATATATATATATATATATATATATATATATATATATATATATATATATATATATATATATATATATATATATATATATATATATATATATATATATATATACATAGGCTGACTTTATTCCAACGTTTTGTAATTATCAAATGAATTGAATCATCAGGGCTGCTAAAATAAAAATAAAATTCTTTGTAAAATCGTAAAAGCTGAAAATAAAACTTTCATTTTTTTAGCTTTTACGATTTTACAAAGAATTTTATTTTTATTTTAGCAGCCCTGATGATGCAATTAATTTTGATAATTACGAAACGTTGGAATAAAGTCACCATGTATATCTATGTGTCCTCTGGCCATCATTGATGATTTTAAGTATGGATTGACTCTGACTCCTCACACTAAGCTATATACATACACACACACACACACACACACACACACACACACACACACACATATATATATATATATATATATATATATATATATATATATATATATATATATGTATATATATATATGTGTGTGTGTGTGTGTGTGTGTGTGTGTGTGAGTGTGTGTGTTTGTGTGTGTCATGGATTTCTTTATGCGTCACTGTTTTAAACGAGATTCAAAGTTGAACATTCTTGTCAAAATATAAGAATTGCTTCAGCTATTCTAAAACCTTCATGACGCGAAAATGGGGTGTTAAGAAAAGTCCACGATTTTCTTGCAGCAGATTTCAGATGAAGAGAATGTTTTCATGCTAGAAAATTCCTCCTCTGACGTCCTGGAACAAGAGGAAATTGTTTATTTACCTGTGGATGGTAGTACATTGCTCTGGGATTGGAAAGGGACTTTTTATCTATTCCTTTAAAAATGGAGATTGCATAATTAGAGACTCGGCGCAAGAGATAGATGAAAAGAGCGAGTCAGAGAGAGGACGTGACTAGACATTTATTTTGTGACAAATATGTCAATTCAGGGTTGTCAATATACAAGCCTTACTTTGCCCTTTTATCTTGAGCTTTAATCACTTAGAAGTCACAATGGGGATCTATCTTATTTCCCTAGCGGCAAAGGAAACAGAATTTTTAGTAACGATATTCATATAGTGTAAAATCTGTATGGCATTCTCATGTGCACACGCACACACACACAAACACACACATATACATGTGTATATATATATATATATAATCAGAAAGCTACAAACGTCCTTTAATATCCAATTCACTCTACCTCGGAAATAATATATTTTCATATATGTTACCGAAGGGGAATTTTTTAAGTTGATAATAAGTCCACCGTCCCGTGGGATCGAACCAGCGACGGACGAGGAATCAGGACTACAGTGACGCACTAGCGAAATCGGCCACAAGAGAGGTATAAGTGAATAACATCTCCGTCAACTCACCCGTCGAACTCAGGTGTTTTTGCGTTTGGAGACGATATCCACCCACCTCTGCCATGTTGACCGTGTAGTGCGTTTGTCGCGTAGCCATATTATGACTATTTATCACATCACCGTGATTCATATACAATCAGAAAGCTACAAACGTCCTTTAATATCCATTCACTCTACCTCGAAATAATATATTTTCATATATGTTACCGAAGGGGAATTTTTAAGTTGATAATAAGTCCACCGTCCCGTGGGATCGAACCAGCGACGGACGAGGAATCAGGACTACAGTGACGCACTAGCTTAAATCAGCCACAAGAGAGGTATATAAGTGAATAACATCTCCCGTCAACTCACCCGTCGAACTCAGGTGTTTTTTGCGTGGAGACGATATCCACCACCTCTGCCATGTTGGCCGTGTAGTGCGCTTGTCGCGACGTAGTTACAAAGGAATTTTATCAGTTACAATCAGAAATAACGCCTTAATATTTTCCAAATAAATATTTTCATATAAAACAGCCGAAGGGGAATTTTTGTTGATAAGTCCACGTCGATGAGGATCAGATCGGACGAGGAATCAGGACTACGGTGACGCACTAGCGAAATGGTACAAGAGAGGTATAAGTGAATAACATCTCCCGTCAGCTCACCGTCGAACTCAGGTGTTTGCGTTTGGAGCGATATCACCCACCTCTGCCATGTTGACCGTGTGGTGCGTTTTGTCGCACGTAGCCGCATGACTATTTATCACATCACCGTGATTCATATACAATCAGAAAGCTACAAACGTCCTTTAATATCAATTCACTCTACCTCGGAAATAATATATTTTCATATATGTTACCGAAGGAATTTTAAGTTGATAATAAGTCCACCGTCGTAGGATCAGACCAGCGACGGACGAGGAATCAGGACTACAGTGACGCACTAGCGAAATCGGCCACAAGAGAGGTATAAGTGAATAACATCTCCCGTCAACTCACCCGTCGAACTCAGGTGTTTCGCGTTTGGAGGCGATATCCACCCACCTCTGCCATGTTGACCCGTGGTCGTTTGTCGCGCGTAGCCATATTATGACTATTTATCACATCACCGTGATTCATATGCAATCGAAAGCTACAAACGTCCTTTAATATCAATTCACTCTACCTCAGAAAATAATATATTTTCATATATGTTACCGAAGGAATTTTTAAGTTGATAATAAGTCCGTCCCGTGGGATCGAACCAGCGACGGACGAGGGAATCAGGACTTGAGTGGCGCACTAAGCGAAATCGGCCACAAAAGAGAGAGGTATAAGTGAATAACATCTCCCGTCAACTCCACGTCGAACTCAGGTGTTTTGCGTTTGGACGATATCCACCACCTCTGCCATGTTGACCGTGTAGTGCGTTTTGTCGCGCGTAGCCATAATATGACTATTTATCACATCACCGTGATTCATATACAATCAAGCTACAAACGTCCTTTAATATCAATTCACTCTACCTCAGGAAATAATATATTTTCATATATGTTACGAAGGAATTTTTAAGTTGATAATAAGTCCGTCCGTGGGATCAGACCAGCGACGGACGAGGAATCAGGACTACAGTGACGCACTGGCGAAATCGGCCACAAAGAGAGGTATAAGTGAATAACATCTCCCGTCAACTCACCCGTCGAACTCAGGTGTTTTGCGTTTGGAGGCGATATCCACCCACCTCTGCCATGTTGACCGTGTAGTGCGTTTGCCATACGTAGCCATATTATGACTATTTATCACATCACCGTGATTCATATACAATCGAAAGCTACAAACGTCCTTTAATATCCAATTCACTCTACCTCGAAATAATATATTTTCATATATGTTACCGAAGGAATTTTAAGTTGATAATAAGTCCACCGTCCGTGGGATCCGACCAGCGACGGACGAGGAATCAGGACTGGTGACGCACTAGCGAAATCGGCAAGAAAGTATAAGTGAATAACATCTCCCGTCAACTCACCCGTCGAACTCAGGTGTTTGCGTTTGGAGACGATATCCACCCACCTCTGCCATGTTGACCGTGTAGTGCGTTTTGTCATGCGTAACCATATTATGACTATTTATCACATCACCGTGATTCATATACAATCAAAGCTACAAACGTCCTTTAATATCAATTCACTCTACCTCGAAATAATATATTTTCATATATGTTACGAAGGAATTTTTAAGTTGATAATAAGTCCACCGTCCCGTGGGATCGAACCAGCGACGGACGAGGAATCAGGACTACAGTGACGCACTAGCGAAATCGGCCACAAGAGAGGTATAAGTGAATAACATCTCCCGTCAACTCACCCGTCGAACTCAGGTGTTTTGCGTTTGGAGGCGATATCCACCACCTCTGCCATGTTGACCGTGTAGTGCGTTTGTCACTTTTTAACCATATTATGACTATTTATCACATCACCGTGATTCATATACAATCGAAAGCTACAAACGTCCTTTAATATCAATTCACTCTACCTCGGAAATAATATTTTTCATATATGTTACCCGAAGAGAATTTTAAGTTGATAATAAGTCCACCGTCCCGTGGGATCGAACCAGCGACGGACGAGGAATCAGGACTACAGTGACGCACTAGCGAAATCGGCCACAAAGAGAGGTATAAGTGAATAACATCTCCCGTCAACTCACCCGTCGAACTCAGGTGTTTTGCGTTTGGAGGCGATATCCACCCACCTCTGCCATGTTGACCCGTGTAGTGCGTTTGTCCGCAATAGCCATATTATGACTATTTATCACATCACCGTGATTCATATACAATCGAAAGCTACAAACGTCGCTCAATATCAATTCACTCTACCTCGGAAATAATATATTTTCATATATGTTACCGAAGGAATTTTTTTAAGTTGATAATAAGTCCACCGTCCGTGGGATCGAACCAGCGACGGACGAGGAATCAGGACTACAGTGACGCACTAGCGAAATCGGCCACAAAGAGGTATAAGTGAATAACATCTCCGTCAACTCACCCGTCGAACTCAGGTGTTTGCGTTTGGAGCGATATCCACCCACCTCTGCCATGTTGACCCGTGTAGTGCGTTTATGCGCGTAACCATATTATGACTATTTATCACATCACCGTGATTCATATACAATCGAAAGCTACAAACGTCCTTTAATATCAATTCACTCTACCTCGGAAATAATATATTTTCATATATGTTACGAAGGGGAATTTTAAGTTGATAATAAGTCCACCGTCCGTGGGATCGAACCAGCGACGGACGAGGAATCAGGACTACAGTGACGCACTAGCGAAATCGGCCACAAGAGAGGTATAAGTGAATAACATCTCCCGTCAACTCACCCGTCGAACTCAGGTGTTTTGCGTTTTGGAGCGATATCCACCCACCTCTGCCATGTTGACCGTGTAATGCGTTTGTGACGTAGCCATATTATGACTATTTATCACATCACCGTGATTCATATACAATCAGAAAGCTACAAACGTCCTTTAATATCCAATTCACTCTACCTCGGAAATAATATATTTTCATATATGTTACCGAAGGGGAATTTTTAAGTTGATAATAAGTCCACCGTCCGTGGGATCGAACCAGCGACGGACGAGGAATCAGGACTACAGTGACGCACTAGCGAAAATCGGCCACAAGAGGTATAAGTGAATAACATCTCCCGTCAACTCACCCGTTGAACTCAGGTGTTTGTTTTGTATATGAATCACCACCTCTGCCATGTTGATAAATAGTTTATAATACAATAACCATATTATGAAATCACATCACGTGATTCAACAATGGCAGAGGTGGGTGGATATTCACTCCAAACGCAAACACCTGAGTTCGACGGGTGAGTTGAAGGAATTTTATTGATTATACCTCTCTTGTGGCCGATTTCGCTAGTGCACTGTAGTCAGGACCTGAGACCAGCGTCGGACGCTGGTGAATCGATCCCCAACTGGACTTATTATCAACTTAAAATTCCGTTTAACATATATGAAAATATATTATTTCCGAGGTAGAGTGAATTGATATTAAAGGACGTTTGTAGCTTATGATTGTATATGAATCACGGTGATGTGATAAATAGTCATAATATGGCGATGCGCGATAAACGCACTACACGGTCAACATGGCAGAGGTGGGTGGATATCGTCTCCAAAAGCAAAACACCTGAGTTCACGGGTGAGTTGACGGAGATGTTATTCACTTATACCTCTCTTGTGGCCGATTTCGCTTAGTGCGCCACTGTAGTCCTGATTCCTCGTCCGTCGCTGGTTGATCCCACGGGACGGTGGACTTATTATCAACTTAAAAATTCCCCTTCGTAACATATATGAAAATATATTATTTCGAGGTAGAGTGAATTGATATTAAAGGACGTTTGTAGCTTTCTGATTGTATATGAATCACGGTGATGGATAAATAGTCATAATATGGCTACGTCGACAAACGCACTACATATTCGGTCAACATGGCAGAGGTGGGTGGATATCGTCTCCAAACGCAAAACACCTGAGTTCGACGGGTGAGTTGACGGGAGATGTTATTCACTTATACCTCTCTTGTGGCCGATTTCGCTAGTGCGTCACTGTAGTCCTGATTCCTCGTCCGTCGCTGGTTCGATCCCACGGGACGGTGGACTTATTATCAACTTAAAATTCCTTCGCAACATATATGAAAATATATTATTTCCGAGGTAGAGTGAATTGGATATTAAAGACGTTTTGCAGCTTGATTGTATATGAATCACGGTGATGTGATAAATAGTCATAATATGGTTACGTGATAAACGCACTACACGGTCAACATGGCAGAGGTGGGTGGATATCGCCTCCAAACGCAAAACACCTGAGTTCGACGGGTGAGTTGACGGGAGATGTTATTCACTTATACCTCTCTTGTGGCCGATTTCCGCTAGTGCGCCACTGTAGTCCTGATTCCTCGTCCGTCCGCTGGTCCGATCCCACGGGACGGTGGACTTATTATTATCAACTTAAAATTCCTTCGGTAACATATATGAAAAAATATTATTTCCGGAGTAGAGTGAATTGATATTAAAGGACGTTTGTAGCTTTCGATTGTATATGAATCACGGTGATGTGATAAATAGTCATAATATGGCTACAAAGCGACAAACGCACTACACGGTCAACATGGCAGAGGTGGGTGGATATCGCCCAAACGCAAAACACCTGGAGTTCGACGGGTGAGTTGACGGGAGATGTTATTCACTTATACCTCTCTTGTGGCCGATTTCGCTAGTGCGTCATCTGTAGTCCTGATTCCTCGTCCGTCGCTGGTTCGATCCTCACGGGACGGTGGACTTATTATCAACTTAAAAATTCCCCTTCGGTAACATATATGAAAATATATTATTTCGAGGTAGAGTGAATGGATATTAAAGACGTTTTAGCTTTCTGATTGTATATGAATCACGGTGATGTGATAAATAGTCATAATATGGCTACGCGCGACAAACGCACTACACGGTCAACATGGCAGAGGTGGGTGGATATCGTCTCCAAACGCAAAACACCTGAGTTCGACGTGGGTGAGTTGACGGGAGATGTTATTCACTTATACCCTCTCTTGTGGCGATTTCGCTTAGTGCGTCACTGAAGTCCTGATTCCTCGTCCGTCCGCTGGTTCGATCCCACACGGACGGTGGACTTATTATCAAAAAAAATTCCTTCGGTAACATATATGAAAATATATTATTTCCGAGGTAGAGTGAATTGATATTAAAGGACGTTTGTAGCTTTCTGATTGTATATGAATCACGGTGATGTGATAAATAGTCATAATATGGCTACGATATAAAACGCACTACACGGTCAACATGGCAGAGGTGGGTGGATATCGCCTCCAAACGCAAAACACCTGAGTTCGACGGGTGAGTTGACGGGAGATGTTATTCACTTATACCTCTTGTGGCCGATTTCGCTAGTCGCGCCACTGTAGTCCTGATTCTCGTCCGTCGCTGGTTCGATCCCACGGGACGGTGGACTTATTATCAACTTAAAAATTCCTTCGGTAAACATATATGAAAATATATTATCGAGGTAGAGTGAATTGGATATTAAAGACGTTTGTAGCTTTCGATTGTATATGAATCACGGTGATGATAAATAGTCATAATATGGCTACGTGCGACAAACGCACCACACGGTCAACATGGCAGAGGTGGGTGGATATCGCTTCAAACGCAAAACACCTGAGTTCGACGGGTGAGTTGACGGGAGATGTTATTCACTTATACCTCTCTTGTGGCCGATTTCGCTAGTGCGTCACTGTAGTCCTGATTCCTCGTCCGTCGCTGGTTCGATCCCACGGGACGGTGGACTTATTATCAACTTAAAAATCCCTTCGGTAACATATGAAAAAATATATTATTTCGGAGGTAGAGTGAATTGGATAAAGCGATCGTTTGTAGCTTTTGATTGTATATGAATCACGGTGATGTGATAAATAGTCATAATATGGTTGCTGATGCGATAAACGCACTACACGTCAACATGGCAGAGGTGGGTGGATATCGTCTCCCAAACGCAAAACACCTGAGTTTGACGGGTGAGTTGACGGGAGATGTTATTCACTTATACCTCTCTTGTGGCCGATTTCGCTAGTGCGTCACTGTAGTCCTGATTCCTCGTCCGTCGCTGGTTCGATCCCACGGACGGTGGACTTATTATCAACTTAAAAATTCCCCTTCGGTAACATATATGAAAATATATTATTTCCGAGTGTAGAGTGAATTGATATTAGGACGTTTGTAGCTTTCGATTGTATATGAATCACGGTGATGTGATAAATAGTCATAATATGGCTACGTGCAAGACAAACGCACTACACGGTCAACATGGCAGAGGTGGGTGGATATCGTCTCCAAACGCAAAAACACCTGAGTTCGACGGGTGAGTTGACGGGAGATGTTATTCACTTATACCCTCTTGTGGCCGATTTCGCTAGTGCGTCACTGTAGTCCTGATTCCTCGTCCGTCGCTGGTTGATCCACGGGACGGTGGACTTATTATCAACTTAAAAATTCCCTTCGGTAACATATATGAAAATATATTATTTCCGAGGTAGAGTGAATTGATATTAAAGGACGTTTGTAGCTTTCTGATTGTATATGAATTCACGGTGATGTGATAAATAGTCATAATATGGCTACGTCGACAAACGCACTACACGGTCAACATGGCAGAGGTGGTGGATATCGCCTCCAAACGCAAAACACCTGAGTTCGACGGGTGAGTTGACGGAGATGTTATTCACTTATACCTCTCTTGTGGCCGATTTCGCTAGTGCGTCACTGTAGTCCTGATTCCTCGTCCGTCGCTGGTTCGATCCCACGGGACGGGTGGACTTATTATCAACTTAAAAATTCCTTGGTAACATATATGAAAATATATTATTTCCGAGGTAGAGTGAATTGATATTAAAGGACGTTTGTAGCTTTCTGATTTGTATATGAATCACGGTGATGTGATAAATAGTCATATATATATATATATATATATATATATATATATATATATATATATATATATATATATATATATATATATATATATATATATATATATATATATATATATATTTATATATATATATATTATAATTCTTATCTGAATTAAAGTCAATACTAACAGAACTGGAGAAGCAGCTTACACTTGAAAGAGGAGAAATTTTTTTTGAAAACCAAAGAAGCTTTCATGCGTAGATGCTCCATCTGGTCTGCGCTTGTTGTTCTTCTGTCTGGTTCTGTTTTCTGAGAGACGCTTCCATTAGATCTTCTGGTAGTTTCTTTCTTTGTGCAAAGACCTCTGGTGCCTCTTTCACGAAAGATTTGACCTGTTCAGCGACCTCCTCGATCATTTCCCCGGACTCTGGATTCACTTGAATGGCTGGCATTCCAGCTCACTCTGAGTTGCCTTTCGTTGGTTACAATTGAATGAATATGTAGCATTAACTTGCGAATGAAAGGCTGCTACACCTAAAGAGGTTGAATATTTTAAGCACCGGTGCAAACTCTGTCTGCACACTTCCTTTCTCTATCCGTGTATTGCACATTAGCCTCTGTGATCATTAGGCATCAGTTGGCTTTCACTTTATTGCTCAGAGTCTCAAAGATACCCGTAGCATTACTTTCAATTTCTGCTGGGTCGTTTGAAGCGTACATTCTCTGTCAAATGGGACTGAAGCTCAAAACAACTGGGCATTCTTCACCATTCGAAGGAATATTATTTATTTTCAGCCATTTTCAGTATGCACTCGAAATGCAAAAATTTATTAATTATTACATTGTAGACGACTAACAAGAGACAGAAAATGAGGCTGTCACACTGCTCTGGGAGTCAGCAAAGACTGCCCTGGTAAATGGATA
>NC_089793.1:52948890-52968890 GCF_040412425.1 Macrobrachium rosenbergii
CAGCTTTGCGTATCAGAGAATATCTTTCAATCCTGCTTGCACAACATTAACAATTCGTTTATTAAAGGAATTTTTTTTAAACTTGGTAACCTTTTAATGAAATAATTTTTCCGGCTTATGAATAAATAAAAAAATTATTTTACCGACAAAAATAGTTTTATTGAAATATCTGCTGTTTCAACTGTCAAAGTCAAGTATGCCCAGAGTGGCTAATACGATGATTGTGTAACAACACGAAAACAAAGAATTAACGTACAAGTACCATTAATATTTTATCATAAAGATAACAACTATGAAATTCAGAAGAAAAGGCTTTAGTACGTAGCACAACTTAGATCTTAATCACTAACAATAATATATTTCGCTCAATTACATACAAGTGATTTCAGTTAACAACCCCAGTCTTGGATAACATTATGTAATCAGTCAAGTTCATTTTGCTAAATCATAATGTTGACTTGTGGCAAAATAATTGCGCTCAAAATGTTTTTATTATCGCAACATTAAAATGCACTACAACAACAACAACCACTCACTGCACTTTTCTTTACCTGACCTAACTGTTTTTGCCCACAACACTCTGCATCCTCCTGCAGCAAAAAGCGTATTGTTTTCTAGCATCAAATGTAATACTACTCAGTTTGGCTGTAACTGTTTCATTTTCTATTTCTTTTATTTAATTACTTATCACTTTTTCCTTATAATATTTCTGTCTTTGTAGGGTGACATCCCTTTGGAGCCCTCTGGGGTTTGCAATCTGTTGACTCTGTTCATAAGGGTTTTCAACTTACCCATTACTGTCTTCTCACAGATAATAATATTTGTATTTTGAATACTTAACATCGTAAGTATAATATATTCGAAATAAAGTTTGGATGTCGGAATATTGGAATATACGTTTGCATCCCTAATGGGCAAGAGTCATCACCAGTAATCAAGTGCACTTGGTTGGCATAGAAAGAAAAAAAAATTCAATAATTGCTCTGAGCCAGTAAGATTTGCATATAAAAGGTATTTATGTAATTTAATATATTTCATAATCGTTATCCGCCAATAACGTAGGCACTCGTTTAGTCAACGATGAATAGTTTGAGAGAGATAGAGAGAGAGAGAGAGAGAGAGATCTTGAGAGAGAGAGAGAGAGAGAGAGGAGAGAGAGAGAGAGAATTTAGGGAAATCTGTAACCAGTTGTCGTCTTGTCAGAAGTAGTTTTATTAATTACCCTATAAGAAAGTTTGGAAATATATATATATATATATATAAATTTATATATATATATATGTATATATATATAATTTTTTATATATATAGGGTTTATTTTATAAAGTTTTGATGCAGATTTTGTTAAAATGCAATTTTTGGTTGTTGATCAACTTTTTATGAGTTTCACAATACTCTCTAAATCTTTTACGGTATTCCAAATGTAGTTGGTGGATAAAGAAACGAAGATTAACTCTTTGTTCCATTTACAGGGAACACAACACCGAAGCTGTTAATGACAACGCTAAGCATGATTACCCCGCTCTCAATGGGTAAACAAGTACACCAGACGCTGTATTAACTTATACCTCTCTTGACGGCTCAGTGGTTACCATCGACCGGAGTCGTTGGAAGTACTCTGTCAATTGTTCGAGACACTTCAGGACCAATCCATTTATCACTTACAAATTCTCATTCAGTGATAATTCCCCTTCGGCGATATTCCGAATTAGCGTGAATTGGATATTAAACGTCATTTGCTTAGTGAGAGAGCCTGGGTTGGCATGATAGGGAATTACAACACTTACATATTTATATATATATATGATATATATATATATATATATATATATATATATATATATCTATATATATATATATATATATATATAAATATGGTGTGCAAGCAGTTAGAAATTCTTTTATCATGCCGTGATTCATATACAATTACTAAATAACCAGTTGTTGTTTATTTTTCATAAACTCACTATTATGCATTTGTTGAATTGAGGTCTATTTGAAGGAAATGTAGCTTTTATGAAATATATTATATATATATATATATGAAATATATATGGGTATATATATGTATATATATATATAGTTACTATATATAATATATATGTAGTTATCATCCATATTTTATACATTATATGGCCTCATGTATCTTAATATATTTGCTTTTCATATATATAGACCTGGGTCTTATGACGAGTATATATCATACATACAAATATGTATATATATGATTACAGCTATATATGTCCCCATATATATAGCTATATATTATATAGGGTATACATATTTACCCCATATATGCTGCAGTTAGCTATCCTATATATATTATTTTAATATATTTATTTATTTTTATTTAGCTTTTATTTTATTTTTATATACGCTTATGTTTCCACCTTAGTTATTTATTTATTTTTATTTATTTATTTATTTTTATAAATTTTTTATTTATTTATGATTATTTATTTATTGATATTTATATATTTATTTTTATTTATATATATATATATATATATATTTATATATATATTATATATATATATATATATATATATTTATATATATATATATATATATTTATATATTTATATATATTTATATATATTTATATATTTATTTATTTTATTTTTTTATTTATATATATTATATTTTATATATTTATTTATATTTTATATCCTCCTTTTAAAATTTATTGACATATTTACTTTTTCATGTGTTATGTTTAATGATAATGGTTGTTAAAGTGTCATATTTAGTTTGGCATCAGATGTCAAAAGAGCTAATGATTACTTGATAGCGTAATTTTTAAGTTGTTATTATAATTTTAATAGTAACGTAATTTAGAACGAATATCTTTCTTGGTAAAGCGTAGTATGTGAACACGTGTGTGTGTCCACAAGGGCTTGTTTCATTTCAATTGTCATCAGTTGAGATAAGAGGGAACGCTTTGTTTTGGGTTAGCGATGACAGGTTTGAAAACAAACGCCGATTCGTCCCATACGGGCTCAAGATGAGTGATTTCATGTTGTTACATGCGTTGTTTGAGTCACGTATGCCACTTTGAGAGAAAGAATTCGTGTCCTGATCAATTACGTCATGTTTTGTAAGATGCGTTCAAAACGTTTTGCTGGGATGACGTAATTTTCTTCTAGAAGCTCCTCCATTGTATCTCGCACCCAAAACGCTTTAATGACGTCACTTCCCTGCTTCTAGAACTTTTTTATTTTTGTATCTTGCACCCAAAATGCTTTAATGACATCATGTAATTGTTTCACTGTTACTGGAATCCTAAAATTTATTTCATTCTGATTTCTGAGACCAGTCGATTTGGTTCCATCTCTCTCTCTCTCTCTCTCATTCCTAATTAGGAAGAGATTACTTTTAACGTAATTTTTGTGGTCACTTTTAACATTAACTTTTGAGATCTGAATTTAGCAAAGTTATTTAGTTTGTAACGGTTCCTGGTAAAAAGTGTGTTTTGTGTAAACGCAGCTGCAGCAAGTGATTTACAGAGGTTTTCAAGTTTGTGTAAGGTATTTATTGAATTTTTTTAATACCATGGTATGATAAGTTACCAGTTGTGGTATGATAAGTTAGGAAATTTTGAACAAGTGAAATCATTATTGATAAATCTTATGTGTATTTTTGTGTGTTTTTCTATTTACAGTTTCTTTATGTTTTTCACATTTTTTATGTTTGTGATGTAACATTTATTTACATAGCATTTTAAATATTTCTTAGTAATTTAACATTATAATTAATTTAACATTGTGTACGTAATTTAACATTGCATATTTGATTTTGATGCCTCATTTGTTAAGAGTTTTTCTTTTAAATCTTGAGTAATTCTTGATAGTTTAAATTTTGCTTGATTAATTTAAATTCTTGATAAAATTTTTGTGAATTAGTTTTGTTTCATAATTTAATTCAAGAATTCATTGAGTTTTGTGTTATTTTCAACTAATAGTAAATTTTTCAGATTGTGAATTCTAAATAATTGTGATTTTTAATTATAAACTTTGAATCTGAAAATAAATTTTTGTATTTAACATTTTTAGAAAAATAGTGTTTCATTTATTGACCATCAGTGAATAGGATTGATTGTGTGTGCATAAGGCAAAGTGATAAACATGTTTTGTTCTTTTAGTTTTGCTAAAGTGAATTAAGACCAGGGAAACAGTTAGATTTTTTTGATGGAGTGATGCCCTTTTACTCTATAAGATTTCTAGTTTAATTTTTGATACCTCACACATATTCTGATGAACTTAGTTTGATTTTTCAATTGATCGATAAATAAGTTTTTTCTTAAGGGATCACTGTTACCTTTAGAGTATTCAGTCGTAACAATTAATGTTGAGAGTTCAGGTATCTGGCTGAAGTGAGGTATATTTTTGAATCTTGAGATTAATTGTGTAATAACCAGGTACTTGGTACGCATCGTGACATTATATTGTTTGGTGCCCAGAGACCCGTGGAACAAAACAAAATATCACTCTGGTTTATGGTTTATACTGATGGTGTTAGGGATATATTTTGATAGGAGAGTGACCACATAGTTATTTTTTGCTTTGTATTGTGAATTATTTAGTTGAGTAACTTAGAGAAAATGGCTCTGTTCAATGTTCAGAGGGTTTTAGCAACTCCTTCCATCCAAGAGTTATCTGAATCCAACCTGACTAAGGCACAGTGGATTGCTTTACCAGTAGCATGTGGGGGTAATGTGTCTAGTGGTATGATTAAGGCAGAAATCAAATATATTGCAATCCAAGCATTGATGGACTCTGGTAAAGTAGATGAAGAGTTAGGAGAGGCGCAAGAATTGTTGAATGCAGCTGAGGCAGAATTTACAGATAAACATGAGCAAAAGAAAGAGAAAAGTGATGCAGAAGCAGAGCTTAGACGTATAGAAGCAGAAGGAAATTTGATTAAGCTGAGGATACAGGCTGAAAGAGAGAAAATGCAAGCAGAAAGAGAAAGAGAAGATAGAGAGAAAAGAGAAAGAAAGGAAAGAGAAGAAGAAAAAGCAGCAGAAGAAGAAAGAGAAAGAGCAAGAGAAGAAAGAGAAAGAGCAAGAGAGGAAAGAGAAAGAGCAAAGAAACAAGAAGATTATGAAAGAGAAATGAAATTGATAGAAGCCCGCTCCAAGTTACCTGTAATACCGTCTAACCCTACTCAAGGTAATTCAGACCCTGTATTTGATGTAGTAAGAGTGCAGAAATTAATTCCAAAATTTACAGAAGAAGCTCCAGATGAGTTTTTTGATCACTTTGAAAAAGTGGCTTCAGGTATGGGATGGCCAGAGGATAAATGGTCGGTCTTGTTACAGAGTGTTCTCATTGGTAAAGGAAGAAGTGCCTATTTAGCCTTATCAGTTGATCAGTGTAAAGAGTACAAGGTACTCAAACATAATGTGCTACAAGTTTACCAGATGACCCCTGAATATTATAATGAAAGATTCAGATCTTTGAGAAAGGATGACAAGATAACTTTCTTGGATTATGCTTACAAAGTAAGATGTTTTAAACGATGGTTGGAGGCTGCTAAAGTTAAATCTATGGACGAACTTGAGGAGTTAGTAGTTCTAGAACAATATCTTAGAGGAATTCCTGAACACATAAGAGCCTATTTAAGAGAGAGAGAGGTTAAGAAACTTGACAAAGCTGCTACATTGAGCGAAGATTTTAATATAATTTCTAGCAAAAGAAATTATAATGTCAAGTACCAGAACCAACAACGCACAGGTTTCAGATCTCATCCAAATTTCAGGAACATTACAACTGGAAATCCTTCTAGTGGCTATGCCAATACAAAGCCAGGTAACAACCCTCAGCAACTGAATGTTAAATCCTCATCATCCAGTCTGTTCTCAAGACAGATACAGAAGACTAATGTTGTCTGCTACAAGTGTGGAAGAGAATGACACTACAGTCGAGATTGTTATCAGACAACAGCAGCAGACCAAACCAGTTGGTCAAGTGGTTAAAGGTAACCAGGTGAAGCAAACTACGAAGAGCAGTGTGGGGAACGACTGAGACTAAAACAAGCAGAGTGTTTAGCAACCAGTGGAAATGTAACTTCAAGCTGTGAGTGGCTGAACAGCTTGGAGGCTTTTAAGCCATATATCTATGAAGGTACGCTGACAACTCAAGGAGGAAGTGTGCAGGTACCAGTCAAAGTATTACGTGATACGGGGAGTAACCATAGTGTGGTAGTTCGTGGTGCTCACCCACAGTTGGAGAAGAATCTCACTGGAGATTCAGTTATTTTGAAGGGTATAGGAGGAGAAGAGGTAACTCCTATATGCCGCTTGCATTTGTCCTGTGAATTGGTGACAGGAAATGTTGATTTTGCTGTAAAGGACTCACTAGCTGTTGAAGGTGTACATGTTTTACTGGGTAATGAAGTTGGTGGTGTACCATTTGTTCCTTGTCCTGTAGTGACAGACAAACCGTTAAGGGTTAGTCCTACGGTAGATTTAGAGAAGAAAAAACCCCACCTGTTTCCAAGTTGTGTAACTACCAGGAGTATGAAGAGAACTATGTCTGCAAGTGAAGATACTGAGGATTTACCTGCACCAGAAGAATCAAGTGAAGGATCTTTAAGCTTAGAAGAACTGTTCCAGGAAAGTGAAGTTCCCCTAGTGTTAGTAATGAAGAGATTTCCCAAGAAGACGAGGATCCTGTTGTTATTGAAGAGACTCTGAGTAGTCAAAGTGTTCCTGAAGATGGTAATGAAACTACAGAAGCAGAGTTAGCAGATATGGAGAGTTCAGCCCTTGAAGTTGGTCAAGTGACAAGAGAGAAGCTAATGAAACTGCAGAAGAGGGATACAACGTTGGCTGATTTGTTCTTCAGAGTTGTTGATCAAGAAGAGATGCAACAAACCTGTACCTGTTATTATCTAAAGGAAGGATTGCTAATGAGGAAGCACCGACCTGCAGATATACCAGGAAATGCTGAATGGGGTGAATATCATCAAATTTTGATTCCATATCCATTAAGGAAACAAGTTGAAGCAGTAGCACATGAGTCTGGACATATGGGAATCAGGAAGACTGTTGAGAAGATTATGAAGTATTTTTTCTGGCCTGGACTTCACAGGGATGTTAACAGATTTTGCAGAGTGTCACACATGCCAGATAGCTGGAAAACTGAATGAAACCATTCAGAAAGCCCCCCTACAACCCGTAGAAGTTAGAGGAGAACCCTTTAGCAAGGTAATTATAGATGTGGTTGGACCACTTCCAAAAACAAAGAAAGGAAATGAATATCTGTTAACATTAATGTGTCCAGTCACTAGGTATCCTGAGGCGATTCCTGTAAGAAGTATAAATACAAAGGTAATTGCTGAGAAGTTGGTGGAGTTTTCTCCAAGTTTGGAATACCAGAAATTGTGCAAAGTGATAGAGGAACGAACTTTACTTCAAAATTATTCCAGGATGTGATGAACTTGTTGGGAGTAAAACAACAGTTATCAACTGCTTACCATCCAGAGACTCAAGGAGCCTTGGAAAGGTTCCACCAGACATTGAAAAGTATGTTAACTAAGTATTGTAATGAATCAGGAAGAGAATGGGATGCTGGTTTACCTTTAATGTTATTTGAAGTTAGGAATGCTTATCAAGAAAGCATGGGATGTTCACCAAATGAAATGATTTTTGGTCGAGACATTAGAGGTCCATTGAAGATTCTTGCAGAGAATTGGGAAGAAAATCAAGAGGAAATCCAAGGAGAATATGTGAAGAACTTGAGGAAAAGGTTAAGAGAAATTAAAAATTCTCTTTAGAAAATTTGAAAATAAGTCAAGAGAAAATGAAAAGAAAATATGATGCTAAGACTAAGCTAAGAAAGTACTGGACAGCAAGTTCTAGTGTTCTTACCAGTGAAAAGATTTCCCCTTACCAAAGTTTCAAGGTCCTTATAGGATAATAGAGAAGTTAAGTGATCGAACTTATGTGATTGAAACACCAGGAAGAAGAAAACGACAGAGGAAGATACATGTGAATCTTTTGAAACCTTACTTCTCAGAGACTAAAACTGAAACAGTGTCAATAACACAGACAACTTCATCTACAAAGGACGATGATGGCTACGAATTGGGAGCTGAAAACAAGATGAACAATTCTTCAATATTAGAAAATTTGGAAGATAAACTAAAACATCTGAGTGTTGAGCAAAGTAGTGAATTAAGTGAAGTGATTCAAAGTTTCCCTGAAATTTTTGCAGATGTACCTAGGCGTACCAATCTGACAAAGCATGAGATAAAGATCAGAGAAGATGGAAAACCTTTTAAAATGAGAGCTTATCGCTTATCACCTTTTCATCGAGATGTTTTGAAGAAAGAAGTTGAATATTTGTTGCAGCATGGATTAGCAGAACCCAGTTCAAGTCATTATAGTTCTCCTTGTGTGTTAGTGAAGAAACCAGATGGCTCATTTAGGATGTGTACTGATTATAGGAAACTGAATTCCATCAGTGTGGCTGACAATTATCCTTTGCCTCTTATTGATCAATTACTTGATAATATTGGGCAAGCCAAATTTGTTTCCAAGATAGACTTGTTGAAAGGATATTATCAAATTCCCTTAGATGAGAATACTAAATTGCTGTCAGCTTTCATTACTCCTTTTGGACTGTATCAATACACTGTTTTGCCGTTTGGTCTGATGAATGCACCTGCAACATTCCAGCGAGTGATGGATCAACTGCTAGGATCAATAGAAGGAGTGGATGTATACCTTGATGACATTGTGATTTATTCTAATACATGGGAAGAACATCTGAAGATATTAAGAAAAGTGTTCAAGAAACTACGGGAAGCAGGACTAACAATCAACTTCCAAAAGAGTGAGTTTGGAAAGGCAACTGTACAGTATCTAGGATTTGGAGTTGGAAAAGGCCTTCTTGCTCCTGTTGATGCTAATGTAGAAGGTATCCATAAGGCTACCCCTCCTGCTACAAGGAAACAGCTACAAAGATTTTTGGGCATGGCTGGATTTTATCGCCGATTCTGTCCAAATTTCTCAGCCATAGTAGCTCCTTTAACTGACTTAACCAGTTCAAAGACAAAGTTTGCTTGGACTCCAGAATGTCAAGAATCATTTGAGAAGGTTAAAGCCATATTAACTTCAAGACCAGTGCTTCAAGCTCCAGACTTCAATAAAAAGTTTGTGATACAAGTTGATGCATCCGACTGTGGAATTGGAGCTGTTCTACTTCAAGAAGATGACAACAGAATCTTCCATCCAGTATGTTTTATGTCTTCAAAGTTGAAAAAGCATCAGAAAACTTACTCAACAATTGAAAAAGAAACATTAGCATTAATCACAGCATTGAAAAAGTTTGAAGTGTATGTGAACCAACCTAGGAATGAAGAAATTTTAGTGTTGTCGGATCACAACCCAATCTCATTCATCAATAAGATGAAAAATAATAATATGAGACTGACCAGGTGGTCTTTATGCCTGCAACCATATAATGTAAGTGTTAAACACATTTCAGGAAAAGATAATGTCATAGCAGATTATTTATCCCGTTGTGAATCGTGGGATTCAAACCCGGGATAAGTAATCTTCTGGGGAGGAATTTCATGATGTTGCCTTGTAATATGTATATCCTCCTATAATATTTACATATTTACTTTTTCATGTGTTATATGTTTAATGATAATGGTTGTTGAAGTGTTATATTTAGCTTGGCATCAGATCTCAAAAGAACATGATTAAGTAACTTGATAGCGTAATTTAGAATTGTTAATACAATTTTAATAGTAACGTAATTTAGAATGAATACCTTTCTTGGTAAAAGCGTAGTATGTGAACATTGTTTGTGTGTCCACCAGGGCTTGTTTCATTTCAATTGTCATCAGTTGAGATAATAATTGATAATATTTGTTTTGGTTAGCGATGACAGGTTTGCAAAATAAACGCCGATATCTCCCATACGGGCTCAAGACAGTGATTTCATGTTGTTACATGCGTTGTTTGAGTCACGTATGCCACTTTGAGAGAAAGAATACGTGTCCTGATCAACTACGTCATGTTTTTGTAAGATGCGTTCAAAACGTTTTGTGGGATGTTTTCTTCTAGAAGCTTCTCCATTGTATCTCGACACAAAACGCTTTAATGACGTCATTGCCTCCTTTTCTAGAACTTCCTTTTGTATCTTGCACCCAAAATGCTTTAATGAATCATGTAATTGTTTCACATTTATACTGGGTCGCAGAAAAATTAAATTTCATTCTGATTTCTGAGACCAGTCGATTTGGTCCATCTCTCTCTCTCTCTCTATCATTCCTAATTAGGAAGAGATTATTTTTAACGAATAAATTTTTTGTGGTCACTTTTAACATTAACTTTTGAGATCTGAATTTAGTCATTTTATTTAGTTCTGTAAAACGCCTGGTAAAAAAGTGTGTATCATAATCTGAATTTGCATCAAAATTTTTACAGAGGTTTTAACAAGTTTGTTAAGTTAACGTGAATTTTTCTTATTTCTTTACCATGGTATGATCTGTTAGAAGTTGTGTATGATAAGTTAAGAAATTTTGAACAAGTGAAATCATTATTATTAAATCTTATGTGTATTTTTGTGTGTTTTTCATTTACAGTTTCTTTATGTTTTTTTTTTATGTTTTGATGTAACATTTTATTTACATAGCATTTTAAATATTTCTTGGTAATTTAACATTGCATATGTAATTTAACATTGCATTTTAATAATTTAACAATGCATATTTGATTTTGATATTTATTAAGATTTTCTTTTTAAATCTTGAGTAATTCTTGATAGTTTAAATTTTGCTTGATTAATTTAAATTCTTGAAAAATTTTTGTGAATTAGATTTGTTTCATAATTTAATTCAAAAATTAATTTGAGTTTTGTGTTATTTTCAACTAACAGTAAATTTTTCAGATTGTGAATTCTAAATAATTGTGATTTTTAATTATAAACTTTAATCAAAATAAATTTTTGTATTTAACATTTTTAGAAAAACACTGTTTCATTTATTGACCATCAGTGAATAGGATTGATTTGTGTGCATAATATAAAAGTGATAAACATGTTTTGTTCTTTTAGTTTTGCTAAAGTGAATTAAGACCAGGGAAACAGTTAGATTTTTTGATGGAGTGATGCCTTTTACTCTATAAGATTTCTAGTTTAATTTTTGTTTATACCTCACATATTCTGATGAACTTAGTTTGATTTTTCAAGTGATTTATAAATAAGTTTTTTCTTAAGGATCACTGTTACCTTTTAGAGTATTCAGTCGTAACAATTTCTTATTGTTATGAGAGTTCAGGTTATCTGGCTGAAGTGAGGTAATATTTTTTGAATTTTGTGATTAATTGTGTAATAACCAGGTATTATATATATATATATATATATATATATATATATATATATATATATATATATATATATATATATATATATATATATATATATTCCTATATATATATATATATATATATATATATATATATATATCAAATACGAAACTACATACCTATATATGTATATATATATATATATATATATATAAATATATATATATATATATATATATATATATATATATATATATATATATATATATATATATATATATATATATATATATATATATATATGCCTCGTGTCATTTAGGAATTCCATCTAATATCTTCCTAAAATGTAAAATAGAGTTATCTTTCTAAATGCACTCGAAAAAACTATCCGTCCAGTTTTATAAAACAAAGTTTGTATTTCTTTGTTTATGAGACAGAGAGAGAAATCTGCTATCGTAAATTTTACATGCCAATCAAATGTTTCCTTCTGCTCAGCGTTTTTTCAAATGAATTTTGTTGACCTATCATAAAATATTTTTTTCTCTGGTGAGAGAGTTGATGAATTTTTAGTTCCCAAGAGAGAGAGATGTTTGAGAGACCTTTTCTCCTCCCGTACTCCGATTGGGAACGGTAAACAAACATTCTAAGCAACGTTTATCAAAAATTTATGCTCCATACAATCTCGACCGTTTATTGATATAAGAAAATTAAATATTAACATATCAGATTTAAAACCACATTCATTAATAAATCCCAACCAAATACGTGGCAACTTTTCCAGGGCCATTACACTGGTGCTCTCAGATCAAATTCGTTCGCGTCCCGATAAAATAATAATGAAAAACAATTAGTTGAGCAGTTCTGGCGAATTAAATAAAAAAAAAAAAAAAGTTTCTACTTTGATAAACTAATTTTTAAACATTCCGTCACTAAAGCTGATTCCTTTCTTCAGATTTTGTTTCAGTGAGAACCACTTTTTTTCATTCATATGAAAATCAGTGCCTATAGGAATCACCGATTCTCATTTATACGAGAATACAAACTTACAATCACTCATTTTCTTTATATGACTTTAGGTGAGAATCAAATTCTCTTATGGATTGAATCAGTTTTTTTCACTGATTCTCATTTATATGAGAATGCTTGATAATCACCGATTCTTATTTCTTTGTAAAACCATTGAGAATCTTTGATCTCAGTCAGTTATAAGAATCAAATGAGAATCGCTGATTTTCATTTATATGAAAACAGTGGTAATCAATCTGATTCTCATTCATATGAGAATAACAGAGAAGTCACCAATTCTCTTTTTATATGATAGTCAGTTAGAATAACTGATCCTCATTCATATGAGGATAAATGGGAATCTGATTTTTTTGTATGAGAATCAGGGAGGAATCATAATTCCCATTTATATAAAAATAATTTATGGTCACTGATTCTCATTCATATGAAGTAACGAGAATCAGTGGTTTCTGTTTGATTCATTTGAAATATTCACCACTGACGTAAAAAAGGATTTGAATCTTATCTTGTTATCTCAATATTTGCTGCCTAGGAATTAAAATTATGAACCTCAAATTCTACGGGATTATTATAGACATCAAATTTCCCCAGTTATTTATGCCCTTGAAATTTATGCAAATGAGTATTTAATGAATATTCATTTTCACAAATTTCTCTGATCTCTCTCTCTCTCTCTCTCTCTCTTCTCTCTCTCTCTATTAATGCTATTATTTCTCTCTGATTGTTTGACAAGCACAATCAGTAAAATTGAAATGGGAACGAAATGGACAAAAGAGCAATGGATAAAATCAGGAGAAACTCACTCATCACATAAAATTATTTATTGTTATTTATCAAAAAAAAGGAATCATTATTCAGACCAAAATGATTTTCCTTCTAAAATTTAGGTAATGATTCAGTTTATGTCTATTCTTCTCTTTATGAAATAGAACAAACAATATTTACAGGATTTCTGTTAATGAGTTTTGCAGGGTAGGCACTTCAGAGAGAGAAAGAGAGACAGAAAAGAGAGAATGAAGAGAAGAGAGAGAGAGAGAGAGAGATACTGAAAAATTTGATTTTGAATGGTATCATGGTTGTAGTTCTCCTTTTTCCTGATTAAAGAAGTATTTTCTGAGATTCTAATTCTATATAACCTCTCTTTGCTATTTCTCTCTCTCTCTCTCTATGGATCTTTCTCTCTCTTTCTCTCTGTTGGTATAGTTTGCAAATGGTAATGTTCCAATATAACTGGTTAGTCTAATCCTTAGAATAAGTCCCTCCAATGAAGAGAAATATCCCCATAATTTCAAAAAATTTGGTGGACTTAATCAGAACAAGTCAAACAAGACAACGACTCACCAATTAGAATTAAGAGAGAGAGATTTTAGAAATTTACATATCAGGGAAAAGATTTAATGATATTGTATGCATCATTTTTGTTTATTTTTTAACTAAGATGAATCATTTTGTTTTAAAAGGTTTTAGTATTTCAGATAAAATTCGGTCCTGAATTTCCCAAGAAAATCTTCTTCCTGTGCAAAACTGTGAGTCTGTAATCTCTCTTAAACAAGGTTGGTTGTGAAGGGACATTACTACAGATGAAATTTTTTTGCTATAACATTCAGGACTGAACAGACAAGTTAACTGGGAAACATGACTAAAAAATTTAGTCAATGGAAATCAGTCTTTCTGTCACAATGACATCAAGACCAGATCATTTTCAAAGACACATTTAAACATTTATCTCTCTCTCTCTCTCTCTCTCTCTCTATAATCTCTCTCTCTATTAATGAGATCTAAATAATGTCAATATATATATATTATAAATTATTTCAGCAATTACATAGTTTCAATCCTATTTCCATGCCATTAAATATAATCATTCACTGCATACGTTCTTTGGTCACTGGACTCTTAACAGATGAATGAAATGTTTTTGAAACAAGTCCTACAAAGAGGGTTCATTTAAAGGTCTGGGAAGAAACAATCAGATAAATGCAACCAAAGGACAAGGCAAAAATAGCCTTCCTCCAGGCCAAAGGGAGATCCAAAACAAAATATAAAGAAAGATAAAAGAGAAGGGATGAGATAAAAGGAATCAAGAAACAAACTCAGACAAAGGGGGAATGTCAAAGAGCTTTTAGATAAAAGAGAGAGACGGACATTATAGTCTGTAAATAGGGTATTATTATTATTATTATTATTTTATTATCTATTATTATTATATATATCATATTATTATTAGAGAGAGAGAGAGTTGAGAGAAGAGAGAGAGAGAGAGAGATAAACCTTTTGCAACTGCAAAAACGACTCCCTCCCACAAAACAACGTTTGTTCTGATGACATCACATAAATAAATATAATCCTGGTGTTTGAAAGTTGACACCGCAGTTATACTTTTGGCAAGTGTTTGTTCCAAGCACAAAGACTCTAGGAGAGCTGTTTCAGTGCATCTCTTAATTTCATGATCCGGGCTTTTAGAATTGCCCTAAAGCCCCTTTTGGGTCTTTTGACATGTTTCTTTTCATTTATGTTCTTAACTTATTTTGGCAGGTATGAATTACACTATAGAAATATATGTTCGTCATGATTTTTTTAATTATGAACCTTTCATGGATACAAAATCTGGATGGTGATTCTTGGAGGAATCAAGTCAGGTTAAATCTCTCTCTCTCTCTCTTTCTCTCTCTCGAATATCTCTCTCTCTCTCTCTCTTGGATCTCAGAAATCGAACACATAAGAAAAATAGAAAAAAGGTACTATACTGACTGTCACAAAAAAAGTTTCATAGTGAAAAATAGAGAAATTTATTATTTTTCTCTCTTATTTTAAATTTTGAAATCTAAAATCATTGTTAAAATTTTTAATGTCTCTCATCTCTCTCTTTTTCCTCACAATTTTTAGACAGAATTTACTAATATTGACTGTCTTTCAGTTTCAGAAATAAAAAGATAATATATAAAATTCCTTCTTTCTCTCTCTCTCTTTATCAAGGCACAATCTAGCAAAGTTTTAGATGTACATATTAAGGAATATAATGTATTCAGTCAAAAATGACAAACATCAATTATAGATATAATTCATTTCTCTCTCTCTCACAGGATTCTTTTTCTCCAAAGTTTTCCTCTAGATCGAATGACAAACTTCAAGAAATCTTTTTCCAGTCTTAATTAGGTCAGCTTACTTCCTTTGTAATTTTATCCGTTAGCCCTAAGATTTTTTTGTACTCCTGTATTTCAAAAACAAAAACAAGAATGACCTAAAAGATGGGGTCTTTTGCTTAATTACAAATTACTAAAGGATTTTGGAGACGATGAAACTTTTCATATTTTCAAATTAACTTTTATCACGTTATGGAATAAAGGTGAACAGTTGGTAAGTGTATATTTTATAACCCTGACGATAAATTTTGCAAATTTTTTTATTACACTAATTCTATTTTTTTTATTTTGCTTGTTTTTCAAAAGGAATCTTTTGCCTTTGTCGGAACAGAAAAATCACAGTCAAGGATCCTTTCTCCTGACTCTAAAAACATAATGTCTCTCTGTCTAAATCTCTCTGTCTCTCTGTCTCTCTCTCTCTAAAGACAAATTCTGATAATCTCTCAGCAGGATCTAATTGTTCCCTCTCTCTGCAAGTTGCATGTTCAACGGAACCAACAAGATTATATCACTTTGTTTCCATGCCACTGTTTATTGTATAGTGGGTAACCTCTTACTCTCTCTCTCTCTCGGTCTCTCCTCTCCGAAGTCTCTAGGCAGGAGCGTGGAACCAGTCATCACAGAAATCCTAGCGACGATGAGGACGGGGATGAAACCTCTTCCTCTCGTGAAATCAAGACGTTTTGTAAATAAATTATGTATAGTGTTGACATTTTAAGTCATCCAATATATATTTATTAAAAACATTGATAATCTCTCAATATGTTCCTCATTCAAACTTTTTAATATATTTTTCGTCTCCATCTCTCTCAATATAAATAAATAGTTATATTTCCATAATTTACACTTGAAAGCTTTTTTAAAATTTTGAGTTTAACATTACCTTTAAATTTCATAGTATAAATAAAAATCAACTTATAAAAAGTTTACAAACTCTGAAATAAAACAATGTTGATCTTTAAAAACCAAGATTAAGGGAAACTGAGGTGTCACTGAAAATTTACTTCTAGTGATGCTCCTGACTTGCTGCAAATAGAAGGCTGAATTAATCGAAACCTGAGGTAAAAACAAAACGGGATTGTCTTTTTGTCATTCTCGCCCTGAATAGAAGGTGATCTAACAAATGAAGCTATAGACTGGTTTACCATGTGGATGACTTGCAACATTCATTGAATTATTTGTAAAGTAGAAACAATACGAATATCAAGAAAATGAGAAGAGTTTTAAGCTAACAACTTAATCCCAAAAACTGCTAGTCACATGAAATCTCCACTCCAGGATAATAATGATAATAATAAAGGCAGTGATTAATGATAAATCAATGAACAAATGAAAATTCCCGACATCATTGATATCGCTGAAATAAGGATGGGTACTCCATTAATTAGTGAAATGGATCAGCAAGTGGGCAGTGAATAAGTAAAACTCAATTTCCCTTCAAACTGTCGCCTGAATGAGCATCATGAGTCGGAGGTTAACGTCTTGCTGATGTCAAACTCTTGCCTGCGATTTTGGTGGCTCTGACATAGGAAAAACACTTTTACTTCATTATCAATACTCTTTAATTATTGTAATATGTCAGGCATGAAAGTTCAATACCTCTAAAACTGTTTACAGTTAAAATACAAAGTTCCTGGTTGGGCACTTTATTCGATACTTTGATAAACAGTTGTTGCCGAAAAACAATTGAGTTTCATCGACACAATAAAAGTTCCTTATATATATTTTCTATGTATTATATATGTTTAATATATTTTATTTGTAAAAAAAAATCTTGGAAAAAGTTATTGTTTACAAAAAAGTGTACCTGGTAACTATCTTTGGACATTTTGTTGAACAATAATTTTTGGTGAATGGAGGTCAAGTCAAAAGGCTCAAATCAGGTAAATCACAAAAATGGACGAAGGGGCGTCCCAAACACCCTTTAGCAACGCCTACAGCCACGACGTGAGGTGCACTATTCATTAAAATAAACACTGTTTTCCATTCGCCCCATTCATCATGATGTAAGGAGGTACAGATTTTTCTTGGTTCCCACCTGTCATTTATATGAGCCCTTTCTTTGTAAACTTACTTTTTTATATTTCTTTCAGTCTACTAAGTAAAGGACGACAGACAATATAGTAAACATATATATTATATAATTATATATATATATATATATATATATATATATATATATATATATATATATATATGTATATAATATATATATGTGTATGTGTATATATGTGTATACTGAATCATAAAATATATATAATATGATATATATATAAATAAAGATCAAATCCTTGAAGGAAATGGAAACACTGGAGTGCTGCGAGGACTTTGACACTATAGGTCCTTTACTTAGCAGACTGAAGAAATATAAAAGTATGTTTATAAAGAAAGCTCATATAAATGACAGATGGGGATTATAAAGGAAACATATGTACCTGGAATCCAACACAATTGAAGAATTAGTAGAACTGCCAAAACAGGATTAAATATTTATGAGGTTTTTTTACAAAGGATTAGGATCAACCGTTCAGAAGCAGGGACAGGATAATTAAAAGATTATACAGGGTCGTGACTGACCACCTAAAAATTTTTTTAGTAAACAAAATAATTCTCTTTTTTTTAAAAAAATAATTTTTGCAAGATGAACATTTTTACAAATAAAAATTAATATTAAACATAAAATATATAGAAAATATATAAGGTAACTAATTTGTCATTAAGTCAGTGATTTTATCTTTTAGGTCATCTTGAACAGTTTTCTAATACAGGGGTCCAAATAATACATGCCAGGGCTAAGGTTAAAATTACACCTGGAAGTAAGCTGGATAATAACGGACTCCAATAGATTTCTTGAAAAGAAATCTTTCGATCTAGCAGTCACTGAACTTTCAGTCCAGTTTATCCTGTGAGAGTTTTCACTTAAATCAATGAATATAGCATTGGATGTTTGTCCAGTTTTGACTGAATACTTATGTTGCTTAATACGTAAATCTAAATCTTTGCTGGATTGGCCAATCTAGAGAGAGGGGCAGTCCAAACATGGAATTTTATATATTATGTTGTTGTTTTCTTTAGGGCTATTTTTTATTAACATTCTTTTTAGTGTGTTATTATAGGAAAAAACGAGGTTGACATTAAAAGGTTTTAACAATGATTTTATGTTTTCAAAACCACTAAAATAAGGCAAGCTAAGAATGTTCTTAGGGTTTCTTTCTCCATGTTACTTTCACTATAAAACTTTTTGTGGGCTTTGTTATAACAAATATCTAGTATATGTGAAGGATAACATAAATCTGTCCCTATTTTTCTTATGTATTCAATTTCTTGATCCAAATACTGGGGACTGACAATGCACAAAGCTCGTAAAAACATAGAAGAAAATATTAATATTTTGATTTTAAGCCGGTGGCCTGAATAAAAATGGACATAAGTTAAATTGTTGGTTGGTTTCCTATAAATACTGAATTTCCATTGAAATGGTTCTCTATGTATTAAAACATCTAAGAAAGGGAGGCAATTGTCTTTTTCTAATTCTAAAGTAAACTTAATGGATGGTACCTGGTTATTCAAATTAGAGAGTAAATCATTTACATCAATACCAGCAGGCAAAACAGCTAAAATATCGTCAACATACCTATACCACTTTAAAGGAGTATAAATGATATTAGGTAAATATCGTTTTTCAAATTCCACATAGTTTGAGAGGAGTGGGATAAAGGGTTGCCCATTGCCATACCAAATATTTGTTGGTAAAATGCACCATTGAATATAAACTTACAATCACAAATACACAACCTAGTGAGTGAAATAATATGACTTACAGATTGAGGTAATTCATGATGGATTAGTTCATTACTAAGATACTCTAAAATAGAATATATGGGGACTTTAGTAAAAAGAGAACAAACATCAAAACTAACGAATCTATCAGTGGGGCAATAGGTGATTTTGTTTAATTTATCAAGTAAATCTAGACAATTATATACGTGAGAATCGGAAATAGTTCCAAGTAACGGGGACAAGAGCTTGGTAATATATTTCAAAAGTTTATATGATACTGAGCCAACAACAGTACTGGTAATAGGCCGCATAGGATTATTTTCTTTGTGTGTTTTTACTAACCCGTACATGTAAGACAACGAGGGAAATTTTACTGACAACTGACCTATTAAGTTTTTTTTCACTGTGCTGTTGAAACTTTTTTTATGACTTGATCAAGGGGATTTTTTGTTAGTGTTCTGTAAGTCGTATCATCATCCAGTAGGGCTTGCATACGTGATATGTAATCAACTTTATCTAAAATTACAATACTATTCGACTTATCAGCTTTTGTGATGTGGATTGTATTGTCTTTTTTAAGTTCGGTCAAGCTTTTCTTATAGCGAGCAGGGAAACTACTTTCATGCCTAACATTCGCAGCTCCATAAACAATACCTTTAATTATGTCAACATGATTTTGAGGAAGATCACAATATTTTTCAAATATACATAGGGACGACGCAATCGTT
>NC_089793.1:52973890-52986390 GCF_040412425.1 Macrobrachium rosenbergii
TTGGATGAATACCATCCAGGCCAGGAGATTTGAACTTGTTTCGTTTTTCTATTTTGTTTTTAATATGTGGAGAATTTACTACACTCACAAGTGTTACGTCATCAGCATAGTGAACAATCAAGTTTTCCAGCCAACAACCATATGACTTGTATACACCAAAACAACAGTGGACCAATAACACTACCCTTTGGAACTCCAGACAAACTAGGTCTTGGTTCACCAAAGGTATTATGCTCAGCAACTCGCTGCTACCTCCCTGTAAGGAAATCTTGAAGTAATACTAAAACATAGCCACCCACTCTAAGACTCTGAAGTTTATAAACAAGTGCCTTGTGATTTACTAAATTGAGAGCAGCATTAAAATCTATTTGAATTATTCAGCACTCATAATCCTTATCAAGGTTCTCTTGCAAATAGCAAAGTCAAGTCTAAATACATATTGACTATCAGCTAACAGTCCTTAGATTCCACACACACACACACACACACACACACAAATATATATATATATATATATATATATATATATATATATATATATATATATATATATATATATATATATATATATATATATAGGCTTATAAATAAGTTTTCCAGCAGATTTGAGAGCGCATGGAGAATAGAAATTGGACTTTAGTTACTGCAGTCTGCAGATATGTCACTCTTTGGAACAAGCACTGTATTTCTAAGTTTGTGCTCATCTGCACAGACACTACATCGACATAAAAATCTATAGAATCTACTTATTTTTGGAGGCAACACACTAGAAACACTCTTAAAAAAAGAAGGAAAGATACCATTAGAGCTTCTCCATCCCAGCTGTAAAAATTATCCAAAACTTTCTTTACATACTTAGAGCAAAATGCAAATTTTGTAAGAATACGTTCAGGATGACAAGTATCAGGGAGAGGGACATACTCAGCTGATTGCTTAGCTTTAAAAGCTTGATGAAGCAGTTCAGACTTTCTTTGAGGACCATTAACCAATCTACCATCATCTGTTAGCAGTGGTGGAATGGAGACGACCTTGACCCAAAGATAGATGATGACCATTTGGTCCACCAAAGATAAGGCTGACTAATTCCTTCAAGTGTCCTCTTCAAGGAATTATTGTAATTTCTCTCAGCTGTATGGTAAGTTCTGTTTGCACCACAGAAAGACATAACAGAAATGGTGTAATTTTCATTTGAATTATTTTGTCTCCATGCGTTGAATTTGGTCTGTTTGTCATGGTAGGCTCATTTACATGTATCATCAAACCATGGCTGGTCATTTGTCCTAAATTTGATGATCTTTATTCTTGGGATCAGGATCTAATATAACATCTGAAATTTTAAGCACATGGCAAGTTACAATAATGCGATCTCAATTGGCTCTGGATTTTAGCCAGACCATTTTTCTAATGGTGGCATTAGGAAAATATTTATTGACAGATATGTCCATCTCAATGGCGCAATGGTTAAAAGTGTCCATATATTCACAGACCTTGGACTTGATAATAGCTTGAACATCTGTGAGTATGAGGTGTAATCTATTACCAGAAATGTGGGTGGATTCCTCAGTTAGCTGGACAAAATCGGAGGATACACAGAACTCAAGAGCAGACCAACCATGTTGATCTTTGGAATTTGATTTCAGCCACTCATTGTACTTTTCATTATAGTCTCCACAAGTAACGAATGAAGCTTTTAAATCTTGTGATTGAGCCAGGCTAATCATATATAGAATCGTCGATATCTGGATTGTGGTAAACAGCAAATATGGATACATTGTAGAACTTACTAAAAGTTTTAAAGAAAAGAACTTCATGGCAACAACACTCCAAATTTTCCATAAGATTAATAGGTCGTCCAGACTTAGTGTATATAGCCATACCTTGTGTACTGGGATATTACACCGATGAATAAACTCACGGCCATCAGACTCTGCGATTAAAAACTCAATCTTTGACTTGTTACAGCTTACAAAAGTCTCAGATAAAAACATCAATTCATAGTTACAGGCACAATTCTGGAAATCTAGAAAATTTGACCTTAAGCCCGAATATTTGAGTAAAGTACTCTATACTTTTTCTTAAAGTAATGAGTAACAGGCCCAGGGTTCAGCTCAATGTCTTCCGGAAGAATTAAAATTAACATTTGTTAGTGTCAAAACTAATAAATGTACTCATACCAACAGTAACATAAATAGACTCATCAACAACAACAGCATTTACATTATTTACGAAAATTTTGTTGAAAATATAAATATACATGTCCATATGTCATTAAAAAAGTGCCCTAAGCAACTGGTCAAGAAGGCGGGGCCGGCACACCTTGTAAGGCAAATGAAATCCGCCAGGTTTGCCACAACAACTTGCCTACCAAGGCTAAAGGGTCCCTTCTACACTCTGGTTTGATTTCGGAGTGTCCTTTTCCTAAAAGAGTTGCCTGCCATGGCTAAAGAGTCTCTTCTACCCAAACTCATGTAGGCAGGGCACCACGCCATTAAGTGAATATTGCTACTAAAGCCACATTAACCCACCATGGCGCTACATGAATGTGCAGATCAAACAATTAGAAAAGTGAGATCAACGAACTTCATATGAAATCAACTGCATTCATTTGAAGTTGTATTGGAGGAGGTTATTGAAGGTTTGTTGAACGAACTTTCATTCTCTGTTATTTGCCATTGTTATTTATTGCATCCATTGATAATTACTTAATTGATTAATTATTGTTCATTGTGTCCATTTTTTACTTTTCAGTGTTCAGCTAGTAGGTCCAATTTGCACAGCGATGTTTGAAAATAACCTCTTTGATGTTATTTTCCTCCATTTCCTAGGCACTGTCAGCAAAGACATAATTAACAGTATCACTGAATAGAAGTGAAATTATCACAGCAGCAGAGAACATCAAATAAACATACTAGAAATAAAAGTAAGAGAAATTAATTATGATGATTCTACGATTATTTGAAACAGACCGACAGACAAAGAATGATGAGAGCAGAGGTAAACCTATTAGAAAAAAAAGAAAAAAAAGAAACTGTGTGAGAGAAGGAGAATTAAAAATCTCTGAAGAATACTTTAAGAACGAAAAAGTATGGCCACTGAAAACAAAAGACGGAAATAAGCACATACGAAGTGATGCAGAAATGACACAGGGAAAGCGTTCCAAATAAATTATTTAAATGTTCATGAAGGAGGTAAAAAATTTATGTCAGTTCTGGCTCCAACATCTTGAGAACAGCAGAAACGTTTTAACACGAGAGGATAGAAATTTTCTAGGAAAGGAAGCGCCATGCTTTTTTTATTGGCCGAAACAAACTTGAGTGATGGGAATTTTGGTATTGATCACTGGGCATCAGTGTATATATTTCTTGACTGGTTTGTTCATTTTTTTCTATTCTTTGTTCAGTTATTCAAAAAATTATAGAAATATCTTCATGAACATCTGAACACTAATGCTCGCACACGCGTTTTCATTTCTGGTTATGAAAAAAGAATTATATACAGCTATAGGCCGTAATCAAATATCTAGATATAATATCACTAGAGCTCGCTGACGTGTGTGTAACAGAGAGAGAGAGAGAGAGAGAGAGAGAGAGAGAGAGAGAGAGAGAGAGAGAGAGAGAGAGAGAGAGAGAGAGTGTACGTGGACAAAACAGGACAAAGAGAACAATACTGCTGAATAGAAAGAAAGCTGTTATGTTTTTTTCCTCCTACAAAATCCTTTATATCATGCAATACTTGTATATCGCGAATTCAGGCATTTTTATCAGGGAAGCACGGGCTCTTGCTTCAGGAGCATCTCGCTAGAGACGATAACATTGCAAAGGGGCTGAAGAGGCCTGGTTTAAACCATTGGGTTCTTGGCTGACGTGAAGCAAATAGAATGTCTTGATTTCTCGTTTCTTATACGATTTTATTTGTAAATATCACTTATTGTCACCCAATATGTTCTCCGTGTTTTGGTAATTCTGTATATCTCTTGTCTGTTTATTTTTAAGTCTTATTTAAAACGGTATCGAAAGAAGACTTTTTTGTCATCTTAGGCAATAATTCGCATTATCTGTATCAGGGGTAAACTTTTGCATCATAAACCTCTTAATTTTTTTGTGAATATCTTTATTCATAATGCAATGATGAATATGTTTAGAGGTAGACAGATAGATATCTTGATAAATAAATATGCTCTGAGTTCTTTAGAGATGTGATTAAAGTTTCAGAAGGCTTACTCATTGGTGACGCCTTGTAAATTGTTCCATAGTCAGTAGATTAACCAAAGAAGGTAACTCGAAGCAAGAGAGACAGAACACTAAGACGAAACGAATACGCACTTTAGAAGACATAAAAATATAAAATTAATAAAATGTGTGCAGCGGCGCATTAAGGAAAGTCAATAACGCTGTGACCTCACAGGTCGAACAAAACACCAGAAGGATTGCTTGTTTTCTGGCGTGAGGGAATCCTCGTTCAGGAGTCAGGCTGCGGTAAAAAAAAAAAAAAAAGAAAAAAAGTGTGACTAAAACCTGAACGAAAAAGGACAAAACAAAGCAGGGTAATCCGTATTTGATCTATTGAGAGAAATCTAGAGGAGAAAAAATTGTCTTCTACACACAAAGAACTTTCTTTGGCGCAATAGAGTTTTCTGTACAGCGTGTAATTCTGCATGAAACTTTCAGCCACGGCCCATGAAACTCAGCCACGAAGCGGCGAGGGCGTCAGCCACGGCCCACGGAACTCTTAGCTGCGGCACATGAAACTCAGCCACGCTCCGGTGGTGGCCTGTGTTGTTGGTACCTAAAGCGGTTCCAGAAGTACGATTATGGCTAACTTTAACCTTAAATAAAATAAAAACTACTGAGGCTAGAGGGTTGCAATTTTTTGTTTGCTGATTGGAAGGTGGATGATCAACATAACAATTTGCAGCCCTCTAGTAGCTTCAGTAGTTTTTAAGATCTGAGGGTGGACAGAAAAAGTGTCGACAGAAAAAAGACGGCAATTTTTATTCTTCAGTATTTTCATGAAAAACTTTTTTCGTGAGGATATTTCTCTACTTCACCCGACTCCTTTCTTCTCTCTGTTTTGTGGAACAGTACTCAGCAACTCAGTGTCTTATTATACCTGTTCTAGTTGACTGCAAGCACACTTCTTTTAATAATAATAATAATAATAATAATAATAATAATAATAATAATAATAATAATAATAATAATAATAATAATAATAATAATAATAGAAGATACCCATTTATTAAAATTCATTCGTAAACATATGCATATAACATAAACAAAATACAAATAGGTATTTCCCTAACTGGTATTTTTTTTTATATTGATTAGAACGTGAATTTTCGTATATATTTTCCTCAATAATAATAATAATAATAATAATAATAATAATAATAATAATAATAATAATAATAATAATAATAATAATAATGCTAAGAAATTCACAATCTCGTGAAAAACAACCTGTGTAATAAAAACCCACAATTGTATAGTAAAATAAACAAGGACTTTCGAATACCTGAACAGTGTTCCTCATCAGTATCAACGTTATTTTTTTTTACATTTTAACGTTAACATAGATGAGGAACACTGTTCAGGTGTTCGAAAATTTTGTTGATTTTACATAGTAATATATTTACTAAACAATTGTGGATTTTCTATTGCACAACAACAACAACAACAACAACAACAACAACAATAATAATAATAATAATAATAATAATAATAATAATAATAATAATAATAATAATAATAAAGGAACCATCTGCATGGGCGGTAGCACTGAATAAAATAACAGCCTTTGCGTCAGCGCGTAGCTGTTTCCCAAGGTGAAATGATGACGTTCTGGTGTGATGGTTTGATTTCCTCTGGGGTTTCGGCTCCCGTTCTGCCTATCATCCAATGATAAATTTAAAAAATTGGAAATGAAATTGTAAAGATTACTCAAATTAAGAGGAAGAAGGATTTTGCAAAGTGAATTCCTTCTACTGGATATGTTACAATTGCAAGTTTGTACTTCCATGAAGGTTTCTCATAATAAACAAAGTTATTTTAACAAAGAAGGGAAAGAAAAAGATCAAGATAATCAATAAAAAAAAACAAAAACATGAGAATATTAAGAGTTGTAAAACTCATCAATGAAAGAAGAAGAAGAAGAAGAAGAAGAAGAAGAAGAAGAAGAAGAAGAAGAAGAAGAAGAAGAAGAAGAAGAAGAAATCAATTTAGAAATCTTTTCCAAATATGAATAGCTTGAATAATGCCGATAAGACGTTTAATAAAACATATTGACTGTTGAACTAAATAATACGATAATGCCTTGTTACGATAGAGAAAGAGCAGACAACTGTTATTCTTGCTCATTTCATTTTTCCTTTCCCCTATTTTTTTAAATAATGTCTGTGTAAAAACTCTAAAGCTTTGTCGTATTTTATTGACTTGAGTAGAATAGTTCTAGTGCGGGGCATTTTGTCTAATTTGTTTTGCCTGCTGGTGGGACCTCTGCAGTCAAACATTGATAGTGGATTTCCACATCTATAGCTAGTGGCGTAGCATCACGTCATAGGTAGCTTTTCCTGAAATTATCATATAGGTAATATGACATCACAATACATTTCATAATAATAATAATAATAATAATAATAATAATAATAATAATAATAATAATAATAATAATAATAATAATAATAATAATAATAATAATATTATTATTATTATTATTATTATTATTACTATTATTATTATTATTATTATTATTATTATTATTATTATTATTATTATTATTATTATTATTATTAATACTAATACTAATAATAAAGTAAACCTTCTGTATGGGCGGTAGCACTGAATAAAATAGCTGTGTCTAATAATAATTATGCAAGCCTAGTGAAAAGATGTGTTTACAACCTATTATTTTAAGGCAGAAATAAAGAGATTTACCACTTCAGGCCCGTATTCTTATGAAATGATATTGTATCAGTTATTGGAAGAAATATTTAACTAAATTATGGCTCTCTCTCTAGGCGTACTGAACTGGTGCTTCCCAAAGAATTTTGATAATTTAATGGTTTCTGCTCTTCTGATGATTACAACTCTCACACTCACGATACCTACTGATATTCTTTTTTATTAATTGCTCCAGTTCACTTCTTGAAATATAAAAGCTGCAATTGTGTTATAGTGCTTTACAAGCATTGTTCTTTGCTTAAAATATTTAGTAAAATCTTAGTGTAATGTATAATTGGTTTCAGAGAACATAGGCCTAAGCACTATCAGCCTGCATAGGTCTATGCAATATACAGGCTTATAATTTTTTACTATCCCTCTCTTTCATTCTCTCACTTTGTTTTAAGGTATTTTTCCATCTCTTTCCTTAATTTTTAGTTTGACTTTTGTTTTACGTAATATTATGTAATGCGATGTATGCTGCCTCGTCCAACTGTGAAGGTATGAGTTTACTATTATTTAGAAATCTTGTGTAATTTCAATATTACATTTCTCTCTCTCTCTCTCTCTCTCTCTCTCTCTCTCTCTCTCTCTCTCTCTCTCTCTCTCTCTCTCTCTCTCACACACACACACATATACTTACATAAACTGTACATGCCCATGCAATTGATGTTGTTTGTTTTCGATTATTGCATTTGCCTCAACTAATGTTTTTCAAGTCCTGTTTCCTCCTGGTAATAAATGTGCTCAGTAGATCTTTCATTAAGTCACATCACTCAACTGTCTAATTCCGTAACAGTGCCTTTATCTCTGGCATATTTATGGTCCAAACAGAGCACGTTGATATGCTGTTGTCAAAAACAGGGTTTGTCCCATGAAGGAAGAGAAAATGATCATCAGCCCATTCAGTCATCTTCCTGCCGACTTCGTGCAATGAGTCTAAAACTTTTTCCTCACGAGACACTAGCTAATCTAACATAAGCTACTTCAAATTTGCACTCATAATAAGAAGATGCACCCATACACACACGTAAATATGCACATGTACATATACAGATTATTGATATATATATATATATATATATATATATATATATATATATATATATATATATATATATATATATATATATATATATATATATATATATATATATATATATATATATATATATATATATATATATATATTCTTATGTGGGTCCTTGGCTTATGAGTTGATTATTTATGATTGTAATTCATGTAGCCCTGCTCTACCTAAGACCCACATGATCCTGTCAATAAAAGCTAAAGTTACCCCAAGAGACAGACAATTTACTTAATTGGATTAGGTCACCAGTCAGAACTATGTGTTGAATAATTCTATTATTTCTGGAATAAATTAATTACATGAAACCCATTTATTACCCACCTAGTCCCAACATGGGCCAATTAGTCCCTACTTCAGTTAAAACGCAGTTCTATCGTAAGCAATTGAAAATATTACAGGCTATTCCTCTTCCAAACAATGGTATGATCAGGTTCCAAGGCTTGCCTGAGTATTACTTGTACTTGACCTCTCCCTAATTCCTACTTACTGCAAGGGGGAATATCTTATGCAATCTCACCAGGCAATAACAGTTATACTCATATCCTAGACTTCATACAAGAAATATGGTTCCACTAGGATCTCTAGTCAGTGGCTGAGGAAGGGGAAAAAATGGAAATAGAGGTACAGTGGAAGAAATACCAGCAGTCAGCAACACTTGTCAGATGCCTGGGATTCTGGAACAAAGTGTAAAGTCAATTCACTTAGTAAATAGAAGACAAAAAAGGGGACAAAGAACAGAATTATCAGAGGCACGGATGGGAACGTGTGCCCTGTAAGATAGCTGTGGTCTCTCTGCGACCCTAGGTTGGAAGTGGGGTCGCTGTGTTCTCTTTGCAACCCTAGGTTGGAAGTGGGGTCGCTGTGTTCTCTTTGCAACCCTAGGTTGGAAGTGGGGTCGCTGTGCTCTCTCTGCAACCCTAGGTTGAAAGTGGGGTCGCTGTGTTCTCTCTGCAACCCTAGGTTGGAAGTGGGGTCGCTGTGTTCTCTTTGCAACCCTAGGTTGGAAGTGGGGTCGCTGTGTTCTCTTTGCAACCCTAGGTTGGAAGTGGGGTCGCTGTGTTCTCTTTGCAAACCTAGGTTGGAAGTGGGGTCGCTGTGTTCTCTTTGCAACCCTAGGTTGGAAGTGGGGTCGCTGTGCTCTCTCTGCAACCCTAGGTTGAAAGTGGGGTCGCTGTGTTCTCTCTGCAACCCTATGTTGGAAGTGGGGTCGCTGTGTTCTCTCTGCAACCCTAGGTTGGAAGTGGGGTTGCTGTGCTCTCTCTGCAACCCTAGGTTGGAAGTGGGGTCGCTGTGTTCTCTCTGCAACCCTAGGTTGGAAGTGGGGTCGCTGTGTTCTCTCTGCAACCCTAGGTTGAAAGTGGGGTTGCTGTGCTCTCTCTGCAACCCTAGGTTGGAAGTGGGGTCGCTGTGTTCTCTCTGCAACCCTAGGTTGGAAGTGGGGTCGCTGTGTTCTCTCTGCAACCCTAGGTTGGAAGTGGGGTCGCTGTGTTCTCGCAGTCAGAGCTCCTTTCATAGACTCCGACTGTCTCAAAAAATGACAAAAACATCGCCGATGCATAGGACAGAGAAAAGGAATGCTTAAGAACACCCTCACTAGGGGTGACCTTGTGAAAAACCTCCCTGTGGGATAAGTCTCTAGTACTAACTTATAAGCTGATAGGAACAGTTAATTTTGAAAACACAGCCTAGCCCGCTTCCCTTTGCTTTTCCCAGAGAGGTCTTCTTGTCTTTGTTAGGAGTAGATTCCTACTAAAATCATGCAGGGAGGTCGAACAGCAGAAATATATATATATATATATATATATATATATATATATATATATATATATATATATATATATATATATATATATATATATATATATATATATATGCACGCACACACACACATAGGGATGCTCAGAGAGGCCAAATTGTTAGTACTCCATTATCCACTGAACTTGACATTAACTGTGTCAATAGAAAGAAGCGTGTGATTAAAATGTCTGAGTATAAATGCCTCAACAGAAACCATTTGTGACGGAGTGTGTCAGCCTGTAGCTCGAGTTGGGAAGGAGAGAGTGGCGGGGGTAAATGTGGTCATTGAGTATGACGTCGCTTTCTTTTTTATATTTAGGTTATGGAAATGAGAGAAGGACTTTTGATTCACAATGTGGTGTAATATGATTAAAAGTAAAGCATAAACACTTAAGAGCTCTCAGTATTTGTGTTTTAGCGCAATAAAGGTGAGAAATGACCGATGGAGACAGATGGAACTGAGGTATGAGGTTACATAGGAAACAAAACCACACAGAAATACCCAAATCCTGCCTTCAAATGATTATTACGTTAATTGCCGCTTTCATTAGAAAGGACATTACCAAATCCATCATTCTCCCCTTCCCTAATTCCACAATGAACGTCAGGATTTAAAAAAAGCTTTTGGCAATAAATGAAATATTCAAACGGAACCATAAGAGAAATCATGATAGGTTTATATAATTTTAATTTTCAATAAAAAATTATTTGAAATGACGTCCTTAGAAACTTGGCTGCCAGAGAAACGCTAACACTTCCAAAGGGATACCGAATCCTATAATCGTTCTTCTTCTGCATTCAGAAAGGAACAAAGCAAAGTATCTTCCTTTTGTAAATAAAATATTTTATTTTATCTTTGTTGTCATAAGGAAAAAATCTCATGGCAATGACAACCTGGTTGATAGGTCAAATAATCAGCCTTTTCGATTTCTTTTATGAGCAATAACACTAATTAATCAATACACACACACACACACACACACACACACACACACACACACACACACATATATATATATATATATATATATATATATATATATATATATATATATATATATATATATATATATATATATATATATATATATATATGTGTATGTGTGTGTGTGTGTGTGTGTGTAATAATATATGTGTGTGTGTATATAATGTGTGTGTGTATTTATTAGTGTTATTGCTTTAAAAATGGCTGATTATCTACCTATCTATATATATATATATATATATATATATATATATATATATATATATATATATATATATATATATATATATATATATATATATATATATATATATATATATATATATATATATATATATATATAGAGAGAGAGAGAGAGAGAGAGAGAGAGAGAGAGAGAGAGAGAGAGAGAGAGAGAGAGAGAGTAGATTACGACCATAACATCAACATACATAATTTTTGCACGCTGTTGCATCGTAATCATTTGCTGTTTCTGATTTATTACTTGCAATTTTTTGGCACGTTTATATGCCTACCTTTATCAATATTATGTAGCAAAGTATTCAGCAGTGCATCAAAGTAGCGTACCTTTATAAATTCAAAGTCAAATTCGTTAAAACGTTTTATATTTTTTACACAGCATAGCAATATTTCGATGTGCTTTCCTCTTTATATTCATGGTATGCACAGCAATAATTTGCGAAAAGTCTAACATACCGCCGTTAAGATAAGAAAGGAATTCATGAGATGTCTTGCGCACTACCAGTACAGTGATTCATAAACAATTGCTTATGCTTGCTCAATGATTTTGCAGCACTTAGTTGCATGTTGCATTTTTTTTCAGTAGCATGTTCAAATATATGTTTCGGAGGAACTGCATCTTTGTTTTAGTTTGTCTCCTTTTCAATTAAATATTTCTATTTAAACTGCTACTAATAAATAGGTGCAATGTTTATGATATATGAAATTTCTAAACTGTCAAAATAATGAATATTACATTGTAATGTAATACATTTCATTTTGCTTCAAAATGTAACAGCCATATCAACGGGACCCTCAGGGAATCCTTATGCCTGCTCATAGGAAAAAAACCTGAATTTGCAATAGAAAACTTGAAGTTCTACGGTGGGTCTCGATAATGTAATAGAAACGATAAGAACTGTGGAAGTGCCAAAAGCTGAACTGCCGTATGGATATCGATCGCTTTGTCGTCACGAATGCCACCGTTTTTCTATATTTCACCCAATCTCCGGTTTCGTTTAGCTCGCATCGATTTCTAAAGCCTCCTTTTTCTTTAGAATCAATTCTGTTCGTTTCATCTTTTTTATTTTGATTTTTACTTCCTGTGTCACTTTTAGACAAGAGGCTCTTTGTAATTAGTTGTCTGTAAACTGCAACTGATCCCTTTTCGCTTTTGTTCCTCCATAATCTCTACCCTGCTTTTGTTTTCTTCAGCACGTCTCTCTCTCTCTCTCTCTCTCTCTCTCTCTCTCTCTCTCTCTCTCTCTCTCTCTCTCGCTCTCTCTCGTTTTCCCCCATAAAGTTTAGAATTCGAATACGGGCATCTACTTCGGAGAAATTTTTAAAGAAATACCGGGTACTGCAAATCACCTTTAAGGACTTTTCAAATCAGAATGCGCTTATCAGAGCAGGTGTTATTTGACTGGTGGTAGTAACCTGATATCAATTTCTTTTATTTTTGTTGATATAC
>NC_089793.1:52996390-53101156 GCF_040412425.1 Macrobrachium rosenbergii
CTATTGGAATTTGGGGAGTGGCTGTTATCCGGGATTATAAGTTGTTCAGGTAATCTGCCTTCTGTGAACCGATGCTGGCTCTCTCTTCTCTCTCTCTCTCTCTCTCTCTCTCTCTCTCTCTCTCTCTCTCTCTCTCGCCGGTGTCTGTCGTCAGTTTGGTTTCTTAAATTTCTCCGCTATGATGGTAGGGAGAAATTCAGTTTCCTTCACCGTGCTGTTGTTTGGCCTTTTTTTTTTTTTTTTCTAAAATATGTAAAGCTCCGAGAAGCCATAGGCGTCGACGGTCTGTTGCCTGGTCGATGATTTTGGTATTCTTTACGAGTTCTTTTTCTTTTCGGGCCTTTAATCCGTTAGCAGGATAAAAGAAAATATAACAGTAAGCCCCTAACATGTTGTAGACAGAGTAAAATTATGGAAAGAAGTTCAAGAATTTATAGCGAAAATTTCCTCGCAGCTGGTGGTTCTTATAACTAAAAACGATCTTTCAATGGGAAGGGATTGATGGAGAAAAGGAAAAAATTGAAGATGAAGAAATCTGAGGTTGCTGACTTGACTCAAGAACAGATATTATGAGGGAAAAAAAGCACTAGAGGGAAGGTAAAAAAAAACTTATCGTAAGAAAAAAGTTCAAAAAAGCTTTGCAAGAAAATCCCCTACATGCAAGTTACTCAAGCTTTTAGTGGGAAAGATTTACTCTGAATGAGCTTTTTTAAGCAGGAAAACTTTAATAAGTACTGCTGGTAATTCACACCAAGGGACCATTTCTTAACCAAAATGCTGTTAAAAGAGATAAAAGTCTTTCTCACTCCCTCCTGTCCATTAACGCCGGTGTTTAACAATCTGAAGGAAACCAAAAGGGAGACGGATGGAACAGAAGATAGAATTTAGACCAAAGGCCAATTATTGGGACCCTTAGTTCGTTCAGCGCTGAAAGGATTAGTGAGAACAAAGGTTTGAAAGATGTAACAGGAGAACCTCGCAGTTGCACTTCAAAGCAATTGATAGGAAGGGGTGGAAAAAAGACAAAGAAGAAGAATATGAGCGGAGGTGCAGCAAAAGGAATGAAAGAGGTCGCAGCTGGGGGCCGAGGGGACGCTGCAAGGAACCTCAAGTAACCCCAACTGTGCACCGCATGAGAAGTTGCATTGACTGCCCTGCCCCTCTGGCGGGAAAAGGGAGATGAATTTTATTATAATGGAGAATCTACCATTTATTCTTTTATTGTTATTCAAACACTGTTATGAAGTGGAAGAGAGAGAGAAAAGAGAGAATTTGAACAAGAAAGAGAGAGGGACATCAATTAGAACTGCAGGAGTACCCCTCAGTAGGTTACTTGTAAATAGTTCTGGGAAGAAACAGCTTTCACAACTGTCTAGAAACGTCAAACTGCTGGAAAATATTGATGAGCGCGATCCTTGTATCTTATGAAAGACTTCGTCTGTGGAATTTAGTTTCGATGGTTATTGTACGCGCGCGTTTCTCTCTCTCTCTCTCTCTCTCTCTCTCTCTCTCTCTCTCTCTCTCTCTCTCTCTTTTGCAGTGTAAAACAGAAAGGATGTCAAGGAGAAACTACAGAGGTATGGAAGTTGAGAGAAAGAGCGATAAAGGAAGATAAGTGGGTGTAGAGCATAACGGTATAAAAATGAAACGAGAGACAGCATAAGCAAGGGAAAACAAAAGAGCGAGCAATATCTATGTTCAGGAGAGGAATAAATGAAGGTAATAAGGAAAGAGTCAAGGGTTCAGATGATGGTAAATAGATAATACATTTTATGAGGAAGAGATATAAACAACAAGAAGTTAAAAAATTTCAGAATGAAACAGGAAATGAAATGGATTAAAGAGTTATATATTGTGATAAGTTGAAGGAAGGTATAGTCCAAATACCAACAGTTTTTGAGTGCGACGCAAGCAGAACAAATGAGGAAAGACGAAAATTCTTTTATAATTTTCATGGAAGCAAATTAGCAGACAGCGCTTAAGTATCTTTTAAATCCTTTGCCCAAAGGAGCCAAGAGCGAACTCATTGTTACTGAAGGACTACCCTTCAGAAGCGGAATGTTGCCATAACCTTTTTGCCACAATTGAGTTAAACTGCAACACCTGGGCCTGGCAAACTCTCTGTCGTCGCATCGACTTCTTTGCTCTCAGGCATTATTCCTGTTTTTGACTGAAGTCGTTATTAAATTGGTTATACTGGATTTCGAGAGCGTTTCCAGGTATTTATATTTGAGCCGAAGACGTGAATTAAAAGACTTTACTATCATGCAAAATATAACCAGTTTCAAATACTGTAAGTAAATTGAAATGACCTTACCTGGTATAACGTTGAAATATAAGCATATATTTTTTTAAGTTTTCTTTTGATAGTGAGGCATAGATCGGAATATAAGGCAATCATTTTAGAAAAACAACTATAATCAACAAAGAAACCTAAAACGCATTAGTTTTATCAGATTTGCAAAATTTAGATTTTTTAAAGTTTCCGTTAAATCTTCTTATTTTTAGATCAGCAAAGACTGGTGACAATTTGAGATGACCAAGAATCATTTGAATTGACAATTTTTATGTTACAATGAGTTATTTGAGAAATTCCCACTATATCACATTTAAGAGTTCTTTATTATTAACATATTTTCCTTGAAAATATTTAACATTAGCTTTCATTCATGGTAATCCTTCAGTTATTTTTTGTTTTGTTTTGTTTTTGAAGATTTCATGGAAATGGAGAAGTTAAAGGGATGCTATGTAAAACACCATTTAACAAATTCCTCTTAGATGTCTGTAGCTGAACTCGTAAAACTTTTGAAAATTTGATGACCTGTGTCTTTAAGAAGATTCACAATTGCCTTAATAAGGAGCTTTATGAAAGTATCCTCAATGGACGTACAGTTAAGAGAAATAGGGTAATAAACGTGAAACAATGCTTTTCTATAACCTTTTCCATCAGATGAATACCTTTCTTCTTACCCCCTTTTCTTTTGGTTTTTAGTGATTATTTTAGCCGTTTTAATTTAATTATGATTTTATTTGGAGACTGCTATGGTTGCAGTTTCCCTCTTCAGATTTACTTATGATTTCTGTTTTATTCTTTTATTGCACTGTCTTTGTTGTTCAAATATATTTCTGACTGAATACACAATCAAATTTTTCCCCTCACTACTGATTAACAAAGCTTATAAAACGTACGCTAATTAGTTTCTAAAGTTATCTTGCAAATTATTTTTCCTTAATTTTGACCACAAAATAAAATATGCTTACTTATTAAAGCATACCTCAGAAAAATCTCAATATGAAAAATAAAAAGGGAATAAATATTTTAAAAGTTTAATCATTCCTCCAAAAATTATTATTAATATTTGGTGGAGGAAATTAGATTTATTAGTGTTATAGGGTCATGAATGGGTCACTCGGCACCAGTCTGGTGTCAACTTTGGACATCATTTATCATTCGTAGGTGGTCCCGAAAAAAAAAAATCGATGGAAGGAATAAGCCGAATAAAGAGCAGGAAAAAGTAAGATTCATTTTGAATCAAAAAGTAAACTTTAATGGGATAGAAAACTTAAAACTAATGAATCGATTGCCGTTCATTTTATCTGGAAAACAGAAAATCTTCATCAGAGGTGACTGCAGGTCTGCTATTTTCCTCCTCCTCATCCTCCCTGATGTTTCAAAAAACCCTGAAGATATGAATGAAACTGTATTTTAAAAGTAAAATTAAAAATTGACCAGGTGAAAGTGACCTTGAACTCAAGCAATAAAACTTAAAAGACAGCAAATCTATTTCGAGATCTGAAAAGCAATCGTTTAATAGTCCAGTTTACACGAGTTCATATGGCTGCAATTAATACTAAAAGGCCTATCGACCTAGAAATTTTGACTTAAGGGAACAAAGGTCCTACAGCAAAACAGGTTAGCGTTAAAATGCCTAGAAATGCTGATAGCTTTAAGGAAGAGATATCCAAAAGTTACAAAAAGTGATGTAATGAATATTTAAATCGCATAACTAATAGGGCTTATTTGTTTGGAATAGTGTAAATGACTCCTTATCCACGATAAATAAATTGATAAGGAATCACATTAGAAACCAGCACATTTTCCGTGGTGACGAACCTTATCAAAACCATTCCACAGAAATTTGGAGAAGATCGAGTCGTCGGTGTTAGGATACTTGCGGCTGGCTTCATCTTGCTTAGGACGACGGAGAATGGCGAGGGAAATTTATTCCGCCATTAAACGCGTTGACGAACTGGTAATATAGTCCTACATCAGACAGATGTCCGCCAGATAATAGTCTTCTCTAAACTGCTTACTTCTGCCGGCGCTTGTTCCCTCAAGGCTTCGTATTGCTGACAGAATAAGACAACGAGCAAATGGTTCCGAAAGAGTCATCAGGTAGTCTCCGCTTCAAAGGATTTACCGTCAAACCAAATAAATAATGTGCCGGGTTTTCTTTCAAAGCAAACGATCAGCTGTGTCACTTTACGATACATAATTTATCACCAGGTAACATACGGATCTACCCAATAGGAAGATATGAACGATGGAATATATTGTTAAAACAAATAGCAGAACAAACAACAAATTATTCTCAAAATGGGAATTTATACTGTAGGGTTAAGACAGGAACCAGGTCTAGACATTAGGTAGTTTGTGAAGGGATGTGATGGAGAAGTTATGAAACCAAGCGTTCCTTCATGCATGTAGTATGTATTGATATTAAAGGATCTATCTATCTGTCTATCTATCTATAGATATATATATATATATATATATATATATATATATATATATATATATATATATATATATATATATATATATATATATATATATATATATATATATTGTAAAGATTAGCGCTAAAATACGCTATGAAACGCGCCCGCCTTTCTGCTTTGCTCGGCCAATAGATAGGCTCTGTCTATTTTTGAACCTGGGAGTAGTGAATACTGGTTCAGGATAGTTTCAACCAGAAGTGGGGGTATAAGGGATGCCCAAGATTTAATCTTGCCATGGGTAAAACTGGCTTGCACCGTTTTCTTTGGTACAGGAGAGTGACCTGGAAGAACATCAGCCGTTTTCTGTGATAGGAGCGTGACTGGGTCAGGACATCCCCCTACCCCTGTCCAGAAGCAATAAAAGGTCAGGGCGAGGACAGCTCTCTCTCACACACAGTAGCTAGTTTAAACCGAGAGGTCCACGGTGCGACCTGCCCCGCCCTTCGTTCCCCTCGTCGCCACGTGGAAGTTAACTGCCCTTCGCTCCGTGCCCCGACCCACGTGGCCATCAAAGACTGCAAAGTAGGAATTGCAAGTCCCAAAGCGAGCAGGATACTCAACTGCCGCCTTTTCATCATCCCAAGGGCGCCCCTTTTCCGCCCCAACCTCGACTTGAAGCAGTACCTTGGTTGAGGAGGCCCTTTTGTCGACGCCCAGACGTGGTCCCTGGCAAAAGACGACGTCGACCTCACTTAAGCCCTACAATGTGTTAAAGTACCCAGAACGAGTTGCTTAGTCACGTTAAATTAGCCCTTGTGCATTGATTAAACTTCTGGGCCTATAATTTGGTATCCCCTGATGTTTCTTGGTTTAATCCCGGCCCACGTGTTCACTGCCTCCTTCCTCTGAGTCACAAGTAACGCCTCAGGTAAGTCCTTGGCGCCTTCAGCGCACACCCGAGTAATTCATTCCCCGAATTCCAGCATTAGATTTGTAACCTCGGTCCTAATATCGTTTCAGAAGGACGATCGTAGCAGAATTTTCCTTCGTCCGTGTTCCTGGCATTCCCAAGCTCCCCCACCTTCGGGAGGACTTCTGCAGCAGCAATTTAACGTGTTTCAGCTCATTTCCCCTTTGATCTTGGGTGTTATGAAAATATACCTATTTTTGTATCCACGTGTTTCACGCACTTCCCTTTGAGAAAGAGCCCTCTGCTCCTTGTATCACTCCTATTAGTTTATGTTTTTATATGTCCTGGTTATCTTGCAAGGCCATTTTAGAGTAAGTAATAAATGTGGAGTCATAAGAACCACCTGCAATATATATATATATATATATATATATATATATATATATATATATATATATATATATATATATATATATATATGTATATATATATATATATATATATATATATATATATATATATATATATATATATATATATATATATATATATATATATATATATATATATATATATATATATATATATATATATATATATATATATATATATATGTATATATATATATGTATATATATATATATGTATATATATATATATGATATATATATATATATATATATATATATATATATATGTATATATATATATATATATATATATATATATATATATATATATATATATATATATATATATATATATATATATATATATATATATATATATATATATATATATATATATATATATATATATATATATATATATATATATATATATATATATATATATATATATATATATATATATATATATATGTATATATATATATATATATATAATGTTTAAATCCCATGTCTTTAATGGTGGCGAAAGAGGAGATTACTAATAGACTAATTGGTAACAACATGCCCAAGGCATAGGCGACTTCCACCTACATGACAAGTCAGTGTTGAATGGACTTGGTATCGTGATTACGTATACACGGGTGATTACGCCAATATGGGGAATCTTTTTTCCGTTTCTATTCGAGTATTGGGAGTGGGGGAGCGTAATAGATCTGGATGATTCTATACAATTTTGTGGTTAACAAAATACCCAAATAAGTGTGAATAGTGGCGATTGTGAGTTAATTACGCAAAGTGGTGATTCAACAAAATCACGCTTCGCTTCTTCGACTGGTGATTTGTGTTGCACATAAAGCTCTGCTTTTCGTTAGCAGTCATGAGTGATAGGTGCTCGTTTTCGTTCAAATTGGTAAGTACCCCACTTGTCGCAAGCTGGCGCAGAACTCTGTTTTTCGTTCTTCTTTAGAGGGGTAACTTTTGCCTTTCAGTGTTCTTTTTGGTTTCTTTTTTTATGTTGTTACTAGGCGCGGTGATCACTCACAAAATGCCGATCTACGTAAGCGCTGATTAATCGAATCAAAGCGGTGCATAAAGACGAGCCGCTAGCGCTGGGAATTATGAATTTTAAAGGTTAGTTGACAGGAAGCCAACCCAAAATATAGAAAACTTTCGCCGAGTCAGTGAACAATTATCTGAATTCTAAGAAAATTACGCCGAATGGCGCTAGTTTTAACAGAGGCTAAATCATTTCTGGATTTAGATAAAGGAGATATTAAAACGGGCACGCAGCTTCGTTCAGAAGGTGTAAAACTTGGAATGAACTGCAAATTTCACGAGCTACTTATGTACGTGGAGTTCAATCCTACGCTAGGCTCGGAATTTGCGAGAGTTTCTCAAAATAAAGAAGGGCAATGATTCACTAGTCACATACAGTGCGAATTTATTTGATGCAGTAGTTGAGTTAAAGAAATCTATAACAGGTTCTAACTGGAAATAATATCTCCTTAGATAATTTTGAAAGATTGTTACACTTGCTTGCCTTTTAACGTCGGTCCCAGATGTAATTAGAGATAGTTTTGATAAGAGAATTGATCAGATACAGACGAATCCTTTGTTTCACAGATTAACAAAAATCTATCAAAAATGTCTCACACTGGACAGTAGTTTTGTACAGGAGGTGCAAAGATGTGTCAGCTGCGGTTTCCAAACCACAGAATAATGATAGTCGCCGATTCAGAAATGATGCAACAGCGAAGACATGTGCACGAGAATCGAAGAAAATTCCAGAGAGATCAGTATACAACGATACGTTGTTTTAATTGTGATAAACTAGGACATAGTAAATCAAATTGCAGAGTGAGATATTGTTCAGTTTAGAAATCTTTCAGATCGGGGATGGAGATTTTGCCCAGCCACAAAGAGTAGAGAGAGAATATCTGTGGTGTCACGGAGCTTTTCTAGATATGACAGGAGAATTCCACATGATGCAAGTTCTAGATACACAAAGGAACAGCAGAATTTTCACAAGATAAGTTCGAAAACGGACACAGGATAATGAGCAATCAGGTCTTAGAGTCACCAGAACCTAGGCCGATTGTACGTGGATTTTCTAATGGCAATGAAATTTCTATTTTCATTGATTCTGGTAGCTCAGTTAACTTAGTAAATGCTAACCTTTTTCACTCGAGGTCAGAGTGCAAATTAGTCCCTTCTAGTGAGACACACAGTGTGTGATGTACAAGCGAGGAAACTGAATATTTTAGGTTCGCTATTTCTACGCTTTGTATCGGTGTGAAAGACAATAGTAGAATCATTTTTGGTCATATGAAGGATTAGCCTTAGGTGAAAATGGTTTTGCTAGACACCTTTCTTGCATGCGACATAACATCAACATTCTTACGGGAGTTCAGGGATTACAATAGGTGAGTCAGGTTGTTTTGTTCCATATATACACAGGGAAAAACTTGTGAGAAAACCTAAGACACAGTCTGAGACATGTACCACAGTCATTACAGTGAAGATATTCGCAAAAGATCTTTTCAAAGGGATTTTTGTTGAAGATATTGAATTGCAACAGTGAGTTCTTACATTGGCTAAAGTGTCGCTGAAAGAGAAAAAGTTTCTCGCCTCTCAAGTGTGCAAGTGTTGAGGGAACCGAGAAATTCAAAGACGTTGTGAGTACGGTGTCGGTGAATGAAGTTTCAGTCGCAGTGCGTGACTTCAGTAGAATTGGTTAGCTATCGAGACTCAGTGTAAAAATAACATCACAAGGGTACTTATGTAATTGATTTTGAAGAGTTTAATGAAGAGCATAAATTAGTGAGTTTTTGTGAGACGGAATATGTTTCCTAACGAGGAGCAACAGTTCCAAGTCAGGGTTCTGCATGAACACTTGGCTAGCTGATTATCCTATATTCAGATAAAGTAGAGAAAGTGTTGGAAAGAATATTCTAGATATCATTGTTTGAAGTGAGATAAATTAGGAGTTACAGATATTTTAGAACATTCAACTGCCTAGAAAAGGGTACAAACTTCATATATATTCCAGCATATCGAATTCCTTTAAGATCAGAGAAGAAGTAGAAAATAAGTTCAGAGGTGGGAGTCGGAAGGCATTATCAAAATCGTCCACTCTCCGTTTAATTTTTCCTTTGCTTGCAGTTCAAGAAAGACGGTAGTATCAGAGTTTGTAGATTTTCGTAAATTGAATGAAAAAACATGCCCAGATAGATATCCTGTAGCTTTGTTTGCCTGATTTATTGTTGAGATCTGTGGCAAGAATATATATTCATCTATAGATCTTATGCAAGTGGTTTTTACAGGTTCCCTTAGCGAGAGTAGCCGCAAATATACAGCATTTTCGGTACCAAGTGACATTACGAGTTTAATAGGATGCCTTTTGGATTACAAGGGTCCCCACAACATTTACTGTGACTGGTTAACACAGTACTTCATGGTTTGTTAGGAAAGTCGGTGTTTGTGCGCGCTTGGCGGATGACATTCTCATATGCACAGATACAATTGAAGAACATCTAAAGGAGTTGTAGAATAGTCCTCGTTTATTGCTTGGTTCGCTGGATTAAAGGTCAAATTGGCTAAAATGTGAGTTTCTGAAGAGAAAAATTGTCTATTTACGACATGTTATTCTAACCAGAAACAGATTCGTTCGTTCCTAGTATGTCGGGTTTTTCACCGTTTTGTGCGGAATTTTTCATAATAGCATCTCCATTGCCAGACGAGTTTACGAGAAGACGTTAAGTTTGTTTGGTGATAGTTAGCAATAGCTTTTTCAGAAAGCTTAAGAACGCTGGTGAACCTACCAGTTTTGAAGTTTCCATTTTAGTCAACCGCTCACCTTAGTGAGACTGTTTTATCAGAAGGTATAGGTGCAAAGTTGATGGCAATTTGAGGGGGGAAATTACACCCAATTGCTTTTTATAGCAGAAAAGTTCAAAACGCGTGGTAGTAACGAAAGGCTGATGTCAGTTGTGGACAAGGAGGCTTTCGCAGTCGTCTCTAGCCTTGTTCATTTTAAGATGTTGTTGGGAAATAAAGTTGAGATTTTTACAGACCATCAACCGTTGTTAGAGCTTTTTAATAAGCCAAATTTGTCGCCCAAGAGAGCACGTTGGTTCCTAACATTGAGAGATTTTGATGCAAACCTCAAATACATTGAAGGTAAAGCACAGTTGCAGATGCATTGAGCAGATTTTTCCGTCGAGGATGAGGAAATACATACCGAATCCTGTGTGGGAGAAGAGAGTAAATATTTGGTGTCTAATGTCTCTGATATTAGTAGTTCTGAGATATCGCAGATGGTGAGACATACACACGTTTCTACAGTGCATACTTCGGGGAGTAATAGAGTCAGGTCTCAAGAGATTGTTGTGTTTGTGATAGTGAGAGTAACGGCAGTGTGTTATATTACGGGTGAAATGTCACGGGACATAGACTTGCTTGAACAAAAGCAAGATAAATTGTTGTCAGATGATAAGGCATTTCTTAGGGGAGTTTCACCGAAGAAAGGGTATAAGTTGCCTTTTTCTGGTCTAGAGTTGGAGAATAATTTATTGGTGATGAAAGTTAAGTATAACTTGCGAAGTACTCGAAGCATGGGTGAGATTACACAAATCATCGTGCCAGAGAGTCTAGTGCCACAAGTTCAGACATTGTACATTAAAATTTGGTTCTCAACTCTCATTTAGGTGTGTGGACAAGACGTATGAAACGTCGTAACAAAGTTCTTTTTGGAAAATATGTTTTCCGCAGTAGAAGCCTTTGTGAAGAAGTGCGCAATTTGCAATGCGAATAAGCCAGCGACGACAGTGTCGTGTCGTTTGGGTTCATATCCCATACCACATAGGCCGTTTCAGAGAGTGCATATGGATATTCTGGGTAACTTCTCAGAGTCCGCTTATGGTTATAGACATTTATTATGCAGTTGTTGGATGAGTTGACCTGCTTTGTCGAGATTTTCCCCACTGAAGCACAAATCAGCTGAGGAAGTTTCTATAGCGTTCTTTAAGGGATAATTTGTCGATATGGGGTTCTGGAATGTCTGATCACAGACAATGGTAGGGAGTTTATTATCAGCACTCCTTAGATTTGTCTTACAATTTACTGGGAATAAAGAAAGTATCTATAACTCGTATAGACCTGGAAGCTTAATGGGTTATGAGAGGGCGAATCGAAAGTACCAGCTTGCGCATGACGGTGGTGGTTCCGATACACATTGACAGATTCGGCGGAAGTGCGATATAGTATCAATACTGGCGATGAACATTACAACAACATATCTCAGCAGAAGCTGGTATGGGTACGTTGAAACGACCTTTTGATTTGTTACCAGAGCGTGTTCAAGGTGATGTTACGGTCACTTCGTTGATAACAATACAGCGAGAGAAAGATTTGCACGTATCAGTAAAAGAACTTGAACCAGTTCGCGCAAGAATGGTAGAGAAAAGTAACGCGAATCGAGGGGAGAACGATGGGTGATAGAGTGTTTGTGCAGCACGTTCGGAATGATCTGAATTATAAATTGTCCGAAGTTCCATGGACCTTTGAGATTGTACAGATCTCAAAGAGGGAATAGATTTGTAGTTAAAGATGTAAATACTGGAGGACGAATTAGACCCATATTTCCCGGAAGTTAAAGAAAGTTGGGATGTAATGGAACATTTGTAGGTTATGTAGTGGAACGTTTGTATATAAAGTTAGAGTGGATAAATGGGTTGATGTTTGTATATATATGATATTTTTTTTATTTTTTTTGTCTCTTGTTCATTTTAGATGTTGGAATTCTTAATCATTTGTTTTCGAACAGATTTTAGAGTTGAGACATGTGCTAATTTCATACGAGATTTGACCAGTGTGTTAGTGTGTTATTGTGTTATGATGTGTTTTATCATCTGACGTAACATCTTTTGTTGCTTAGGATTATTTTGGGAGGTACTTAGTATATCGGACCGAACAAGTCTTGATTTTTTCGGGTTGGGAGATCATATTTAAGTGTTTGGATTTTTAGCTTTTTAAAATTAAGGAGCTGTACGAGTAGTTGTAGTTTTTAAGATCGGGAGTGATTGCTATTACGTCATCAATTGCTATTTTGTTGAGAGTTGGGGTCAGGTGTTGCGAAATATTTGCTAACCGAGAACGTTCATGTCTTTACGAGATATGATACCTTAGTGTTTGGATAGGATTCTCGAGTATTTTTTGTTGTTGGATAGTTTTTTGTGAGTGAAAGTTCCGTAGAGTTGTTGTGCTTAATAGTGAGCGGACCAGATTATTCTGAGATACACACTTGGAATTAGTTACATTAAGAGTGTTTGGACTTTTGCATTAAGTAGTTTTGTTTGGTTCAGTAACATGAAACCTTTTTGTTATTAGACCTTCGAGTGTTTGGGAGACGAAGTAGTGACATGGATTAGAGACCATGTTCATTTTGGGAGATCAATATCAAGTTGTTCGGGAGTTGATTATAAGACAAGTTGTACTTTTGGTTAGAGAGAAGTGTGTGTGTGACAGTAGTATTTTTCCAGTTGCGAGTTGTATCTGTGGGTGGTTGTGAATTATTTATTAAGTTCATGGACAGACTCCGACAGAATGTAATCCCAGGACAGTTCCTGCGATTACTCATATTATGTCCACCAGAATGCTTTCCTGCCGTGTTCTGCAAAGAGTGCAGTTACACCATGCCAGAGCAACAAGTCGACATCATTCGTGCTTCGAGGATCCAAGCTGTTCGACTCATCCTGCAGAACTTGCCCACAGACTTTCGTACTTAGCCGCGCTGTATTCAACAGTTCCAAGAAGATAATTGCGCGCTCATAATGATAACGAGCATTTGGTAGTGGCGGTACCTACAACCAAGGTGCCACGACGGTTCCATCTGAAGACATCGACGATTCCGATGCTCCGAGTATCAGAATATATTATGCCGATCACTTTAATTGTCTTAATAGCTATTTTACTGATAATTCTTGTTGTGGGGAGTAGTTGCTTGTTCGTGTTTGTAAGACACATGGAAGGCTCTAAGAACACAACTCAAAGACTTGGAAAGTATGTCATGAAAGCAGTCCTTAAAGGCAGAAAAAGAGCAGACATTAAGCACTGAGCATAGCTCACCATATGTTTTATACATATGCTTTTGTTTTAGTTTAAGCTGTTATGAGAGCTTAGACGCCTATGGGGTGGGCCGAGCTCTATTTAAAGGACACATATATGCATTTCATAGCTTCAATCCTTAAGGTGTGATGAAAGAATTTGAGCAAATGGAACTAGGGCGAGAGACTTGACAAAAATATTTGTACCAGCAATAGTTTAATTTCAGCTATCTGCGCGAGTAGCTTCAGTGGGCAATATTGGCGATCAGATGATCTCCGGAGAGTTATGTATATTCGTGAGTACGGCGTTACTTTGATCTAGATTATGCCAAAATCTGCCCTAAAAGTGAGCGCTTGATCGTTCATTAACGTGATAGAACTGCAGTTGTCCAGCCATAGCTTGGGAGTGGATCCAGGCTTGAAAAATCGGCAGATAAGGTGAGCTTCAAATCTCTGCTTTATGGGAGAAAATTGAACTTGTGATTTTTAACATGACTTCCTAATCATTATGAACTTTTGAACTGGTGGGAGATTTAATATGAATATTCATACCCTCTTTTATATTATTATTTTGTCATGTTACGTTTACATATCTTGGCTATGCATTTTACAGCACTTTCCATTATTGTGTTTTACTTCTTCATATATTTTTTGGGAGTTTTCATCATGTTTAATTTCTTTTCTGACAGATGTCATGGACAGGTTGGAATAACATGTGAATTGTGGTAGACTGTTTTTTTTTTTTTGGACATGACTTTTAGTTAGTTGATTTGTGAGTACGTGAGATTTAGGGGATTTCCAGGCTATTAGCCATAATGAGACTTCTTTAATCAGAAGTGTTTTGCAGTTTAGAGTTTAGTTATCTGACTCGATAATTCATTTAATATGCATTTTAATCTTTGCTTTGTTTTATTCATTTCTTGTTGTGTTATTTGAATAATAAACCTATTTTTGTAAGAAACGATTGTGTTTTTAAATAGTCCATATTTAATTGCTTTTGAGAGAATGAGAGGTCGGTGATGAGCTGAAAACGATGATGAGAGAGAGAGAGAGAGTCGATAATAATGGAGAGAGAGAGAGTTGAGAGAGGAAAAATGTGTGTGTTATCATGGGTCGAATCTTCATACGTCTTTTTCCCTGAAGAAGATCGTAAGCTAGAAATTACGCTACCGCATAATTTTCAAAAAGTGTTGAATCTGTTTCCTCGTAACATATATATATATATATATATATGTTATATGAGTCACAATAATACCATTGCTGGTATGGTACTGAAAATAAGAGACAGGTTGTAGGTCCTGGACCGGTTTCACTTTATTTCCAGGTATGGATCTTGAGGTCGCCTATGGCCGGTATAAGTTTTATCAGTATTGTCCCCTGAGAGTATATTGTGATTTTTAGCCAAATGAGTTTTGAAGGCCACTCCTACCTTGACACTGGCCTGTGGGTGGATATGTAGTCTCTAACGATTGTGTATGTTCGTCAGTACTGTTCCTGTAGTATATATATTTGTGACTTCTTATACTCTGCATCAGTCCTTCGTCACTGGCTTGGAAATAAAGTCGAAACTGGTCAGACCTACACCCTGTCTCTTATTTTTCACCTGTAATGTGTAATAAATGAATCACGTACAAAACGATAATAATCACTCCATATATATATATATATATATATATATATATATATATATATATATATATATATATATATATATATATATATATATATATATATATATATATACACACATATATATATGTGTGTGTGTCTGCGTTTGTGCTTCTTTTGTATGTTTATAGATATATAGAATTATGCTCATTATTGGATCTTCATTTCCGAGAATGACCATTTATCCCCAAAAAATATTATTCGGTATATTTCATCACGAATTTATGAACAAATACGATAAATGTTAAATTTATTATTTTCTACATCAGCGAATCTAAAAATCAAGCGCCAAATATTTTCCAAGTAAAGTGATTGATTATCCTTATTACTAATTTCCTTTTCATATTGACATTTAAAATGATGACTGTAAAAGGACACATGATAACTAAAAAACAGTATACTGATTAACTGATGAATGAAAATATAACCTCATCAAGCCTAAGGACAGGATGAGAACAGTGTAACAAAGAGGACCTTTACTATCTAGTCTGTATATAGCTTTGTCTACATTTTGCTTCGTCCATTACCCTTTTTTATTTTATATGTCATTTGCATGTTTATAAACAAATCGTTTCTTATCCTGTGTTCGAATCTAAGTTTCAGTCCATATCAGTACAATACAGTACCTGTATGTTCCACTGCGAACCATGAAAATTAGCAGTGGAACTTTTTAATCAGTTCCCTCCAACATCAATTATCATTCTACAATGATATTCAAAACTGGTTTACACTGAATCTACTCTTATGGCCGTTTTGGGTTGTCCAGAATGTCGCTTGGGCTGAGATGCACAATTATCACGTTCGCTGGAATGATAACTTCAGTTTTTGCCCATATGTTATGTGTAACTATGGATGGTTTAGTAACTTTTATTAGTGCTTGGAGTAACATCTTAAAGCTTAGTGTTGTTTCTAAGATGTTAAGACAGTCCAATTTGAGGTGAAGCTCTAAATGTGGTTTTTGTCAAAAGTTGGCTTTTGAAGCTTTGAAGGTAAAATAACAGTTATTAAGATTTCCTGTTAGTTCATAATCCATACAATCAATTCCACCAAGGATTTTTAGAACAAGATTTCCAAAAACAAATACCAAGATTAGTTCTTTCCTTCCTCTCTTCTCTTTCTTCTTTCTTCTTCTTCTTTCTTCTTCTTTCTTCTCTCTCTCTCCTCTCACTGTTAGAATTCAAAAATGATGCAATTACTACAATGAAAAAGTTTAATGGAATCACGGACGAAGTGTAGTTTCATAAAGACTTTATGCATCGAATGCTTTGTTGGCGGAGAGAGAGAGAGAGAGAGAGAGAGAGAGAGAGAGAGAGAGAGAGAGAGAGAGAGAGAGAGAGAGAGAGAGAGATGGTATAGAAAAAGTTCTAAAATGAAATTCCAGATATCAATACAGTAATTGGTGTTTTGATAAAAATAAAGAAAACTTTCCGCGAGGCCAGCTTTACTATGATACGTTGGTACCCAAATGGATCATGATATTCACGTTTTCATTTTCGAAAGTCATTTTTCACCCAAAGGACCTCTCTACCTCTAGTAAAAAAATATTTGATTATTTTCTTTTCGTTTCGCGTTGATTTTAATGGAAAGTTTCGTTTCTGACTTTGAATATTCCTTTATTTAAACGTCAAGAGAAGATCTTTTAGCTGTAAATAAATTACAAACCCTGTTAGATGGTTACAATTGGCAAATTCTTTTATAGATTAAGAAAAACTGATATCAGTAGCTGGATAAGAACATATAAATTTCGGTCTGGTAACACACGGGGAGATTTTTAGACTGTCATTAGACATTTTTATGGGACGAAGCTAGATTTATGAGAGATTTTAATACTACGATGCAGTTTTTTTAGTAAAAGACAGAAAGGGTCATTCGCTTTAGCTACGGATGAGATTTATACATATTATATGAAATTAGTGGATTCATACTGAGCTCAAGATGCCACATTTACAATTATGAATGTTACAACCCTGCTATGTTGCAACCTTATTGGAAACCTTATTGCTGGATAGGTTTATCAAATGCTTTGTTGCCAAACTATGTATTGGTTCTTGTATTAAATATTGCCGGTCAGGTTAGGAAACATTGTCCTAAAGTGCAAGATTTAGACCCTACTCTCTTATCGAGCTTAGACTTTCTTCTATTAAACAAGCAGGTCTTTCTACTGGTGTGTTTTCATAAATTTAATGAAGCTTAATTAGTATTCAGAATATTTAGTGCTACAGTTAAGGTAAGTTCTTATAAATAGGATTGCAGAGTTCATAATTACATCAAAATAGTCTTTACAACTGTAAATCCATGCTTAACATGCAGACAAGAGATAAATCTGGCAATGCAATAAGAAACTTGAAATAATTTTCATTTTAACTGAAGCATTGAGAGAGGTGGCAAGAATTTTTATATTAAGCATAGTATCTTTAATAATAATTTTAGCAAAAGATAAATTTTCAGAATTATCACCTGAACGTTCATCGAAGTAATATTTACGAACAAGAGAAAAATCACTATAACGTAATAAGAGAGTTCTGACGGTAGGTGTATCTTGGCTGATCCATTTTTGGCGTTAGAAACATGGTTTTCAGCACTGCACGATCATTTTAATGGACGTAATGAAATGGGAGTAAGTGAAAACAGCTTTCAGAACCAGCTATTCCTACTTCTATTACATTTATTTACCAGAATATTCTTAAGGAGCCTGTTTGTTTTATTTTTAAGACAATTAATTTGCATTTGTCTGTTTTAAAATTTTTCTGGTAGCTGGTTCTGTTACTATAAATTAAAGTTCTCGGTACATTGAAATTTAGCGCCTTAATGGTGATTTGATAATGACATTTCTATCATATGCATCCTGCTGTAATCGGACCGTCCATCGGTGCTTTACACTGACATATATTAGCAAAGCGGGAAGGAACACTTACATGTAAAATTTTCTACGTATTCACACTTCGCTTAATGATATTACTTATCTCGATGAGCCTTGTCTGTCTCATACGCTTCATGGACAAATGATGCAGTCAAGGATAACACAGTTACGCATATGATTGCAAGTGAAACACAAATTCTTAAAACGAATATTCCATTTCATGTAAAGGTATCAGTCAAAATGGTCTTACCTGGATCAGAAATAATCATTTTGATGGAAACATTCCTTTGAATGAAACGTAAATTTCATGGGTTATCAACCACAGAAGTACTTTATACTGATGTTAATAATAATTAGCGTGTCATATGGGCTTTTAAAGACTTAGAGATCTATTTTTGATTAAGCATATACATTTGATGGAAGTTGAGGTATTTCATTAAAGAATAATTAATGTTGCTAAAGCAAATCGGGTCCCAACTGTGAAAGGCGAATAAGTTCTCTAAGCCCTTAACGCTAAGATGCCCCTTAAAATCTCCAATGCTTATGTGAGAGCAATTTGCAAACCTGTTACATAGGTATCGCGATTTTTGAAATAGGTGTAATTAAAAAGGGAAAGGGTGCTTACAATTTTATTAGCCGTATCAAAAAAGAACCGAATATGAAGAGTTTGTGTCAGTTCCCGCATAATTATTGCAGATTATTCTTCACCGTTCCTGCACTATATACAGATGCTATTATGTCTGTGTTACATAATCATAAGTACTTAACTCTTTGGATTTTCTATGGAAGTTTTCATCGACTACCTTTGGAGGAAAACGATAACTTGTATACTGTCTACAGTACTCCATGTGATCATTTTGAGTTGTTCAGAACGTCGTTTGGGTGAGATGCACACTCATCACGTTCGCTAGAATGATAACTTCCGTTTTGTCCATAGGTGATGTAACTATGGATGGTTTAGTAAGTTTTATCAGTGCTTAGGAGTAATACATTTGGTTTAGTGTTACGCTTTATGAGGTTGGTGACAGTCCAATTTAATAATAAGTCTCAGTAAATGTGGTTTTTGTCCCAAAGTTTGTTTGAAGTTGTCTAAGATAAATTAAGTTCTTGTGATTTTCCCTGAACCGACGACGGTTAATGGTGTCCAGCAGTACTTGGGAATGACTTTTTATGATCGAAGGACTTTTTACAATTCCTCATTAATAGCAAATCCCTTCACAGAATTAACAAAGGAAAGTGCTGATTTTCTTTCTAAATGAAGTTTCACCCAAAGGTTAGCTTTCGATACACTTAAACAGAAACTGTTACCTCCATGTTTATTATTTATTAACTTTTGAAAAACCATCTTTCCTTGACACTTATGCACTTGCAGTAAAGGAAGTGCTTTATTACAATAGATATTTTTATGTTACATCAACGTAAACTACAGTCAAGTGGGTGCATTTTTGCTGTAATTGATTCTTAGGTCAAGGTTTAAAGTTAATGCTTTGTGCAATACTGGGTTTAGTTACATTTAATGTTTTGTGCAATATCAAGCTTTTTATATATATTTATGGACTAGTTAATCTAGCAGGTCATAAGCCGCTTAGTGATTTTTTCAAAGGTTTTCATTTCAGCCCTAATCCGGCGCTCAGATAATATGTTTAGGTGACACTACTATTACTGACGCTTTCTCTCGGTATTCTTCATGATGAATTTGCATTCTTTATTAGCTGATGGTTTTAATCCTAAATGTTTATGATATTTAGACTATACAGTCTTCGGTCTGTTGATAACAGTCTAGAGGCAAAAAAAAAAAAAAAGAATTCCTTGTATTATTTTAATACAAAGGTGACCTAGCTCGCGAACAGAGGAAATACTAGAGACTTTGCAAGGTTCTAGGGATTCAGTCTTTTAAAACAATCTAGTTGATGAATATTACTCTGTTAACAATAATGTTTCGGTAGGAATCTTCCTCGAAGATGTAGATGCACCATGCATACTAGTTTTGATTAAGTTATTATACGCAGAAGTTTAGTGAGAAATGTTATTGCGGGGTTGCATTTTAATAAGGTGAATACTCATATACGTTTCCGTGTTATATGTAGGAAACATACGTTTTACTGGTCTACCATGTTTATAGATTTCCATATGTTTCTGACGAATTGTGAGCCTCGGAAATCTTTTGCAGACGCGCAAATAAATTTATTGACTAATTTAAATGAAACCATGAGAAGTAATAAAGATGTGTTTGTGGTCATAAGGTTTACAGAGATACTTCCCTTGAAGGGCAATACTGCACGAGTACCTTCTGGCTGTTTTGTATGTCGTTTTTGTAGTCCGGAACTATTCATTTCAAAGTACGTTCGACTCGTGGAGAGAATTAGTATAAGGTTGAGAGACGGGACTATATAGATATAAGCTTCCTCGAACGGAAAGATCGCATCTAACATCAAAGCAAGAAAGATATAATTTTATGGTCAGGTGTGTTTTCTCACACCTGGAAAACAGTTAACAATTTTTGTGCAATATAAGAAGAATTCTTCATTATATATGGTTCGAAAGCTTAAAGTGTTTTACACTACAAAATGGTTTTGGTTTTACAAATGATACGCTGAAAGTTCCTGAAAAATACATGAAAATCATTGCTTCAGCTGGGTCCGTCTCTGATTCGTGTTTTCTGGGAAAAGCGATGGACTATGGAGGTTCTTCGTGATTATAAGTGGTACAGATCCTGATCGGGATTAGGAAACTCCTGCATTTACTTGCACTGTTAATTCTGCTTTAGTTAATGCATTAAAATGTACCCTCATGAAGGTTTGTATGGATTCGTACGATATATCATAAAAATGCGTTTTTGGTGTATTCATTTCTATTGAACGAAAACCAGATCAAGAGTGAAATGTTGACAATAATAAGGTAAAGTTTGATTTACTAATGAATTGTTCCCCGATATTATAGTTATGAAAATTAATAAGACAGGTATGTAGAGATTAAGTTGTATGACATTGTTGACAAGTTGCTTGTAAAAGTAAATGGCAGGATTTGTCTAAAATATAAACTGTTTCCATTACTTGAAATTAATTAGCAAACAGATTGAAAGTTAAAATTTAGCATATCTTTATGACTTATGAATAGTTCGTGTTTCTCAGTTGCATGCTTGGTTAAGTGTAAATTTCCTTCAAGTAAGAATATGAGTGAATTATTTATCACATGTTCTATTATTTATTTTATTTTATGCCATTTTATTAAGTGCAAACATGTTAACAGTGAAATTATATTTTACTTCTGCTTGCAAATTCTAAAATGAGTAGTGTATTGATTGTAATAATAATAATAATAATAATAATAATAATAATAATAATAATAATAATAATAATAATAATAATAATAATAATAATTTGAGTCGTGTTGTTGCTTTATGGCGGCTATTCTAAGTGAAAGTTCTTTTGTTTGTACCCATTAAGCTTTCATTGCTGATATTCTATATATTTTTGGAACATGTATTAACTCATTATTGAACTTTTTTCTATCTATTAATACATGTATATGAGTAATTTTTCTCTCAGTACCAATACTATGATTTTTTAACTTCTTATGATAACTTTTCATTTATCTCAGCAATTCAGTACATATATTTGTTCATTAACTTGAGTTATTGTTGTCATCAAACTCCGCTTGTCGGAGCCTTTTTGTTTCCATGTGCTGTTTAGAAGAAATGTGAACATAAGTGCTTTGGTTTCTTATATTCTTTTTACTATGATTTTATATCTTTTCTTGTCACTGATTGTGTAATTTGTTGATGCTTTCGATATATTATTGTGCCAACTTGTGGCGACTATATGTGAGGTGGCCAAGCATCGGTAATAGTTATGTTGATAATTAAGATAGTACCATTTAAATGAGATATGGGTAGTCATTTATATGATTCTTTCTAAGTGGAAATATCATTGTAAAGGAAAGGACTGAATAATATAATAAGCTTTATATTACAAAGATGAAATGAATTTGTGATGAACTGTAAACATTCTTGTGACCAAGTCTGATATTTCGTTGATGTAGCCATTTTTGACCAGAGACTTCTTGCACTTGATAAATTGACACTTACTTGGAATCTAAGGGCGTTGTCAGTCCTTTATGTGCTCCACGCATCACCTCGCGCTATGTCCAGAACAATGTTTTATAAATATTGTGACAAGGAATTGCTATTTTATTTTCAATCATGTTCCAGTGACTCATATATCATTTTTAATGTAAACTATGTTGTGAAACTAGTACTTTGTGACAGTTGTGAAAAACCACAATTGGTTATCAGTGTGTGTGGAGTTTGTGTGAAATAGAGTGAGAATGGGAACATAGAAGGTTCATGGGGAGACTACTTGAGAGAATAGGGACCTCACAATATAATTTCTTAATAAAAATCTGTAACGTAAAGATCTTTCTCATTTCAAGAACTCACCACCAAATCCATCTATTGCATACACACACACACACACACACACACACACACACACACATATTATTATATATATATATATATATATATATATATATATATATATATATATATATTATACAGTAAAAAGTGTATATTAATTTCTACGTGATAATAGTAACCCCGATCTGTATGCCCCCTTAACATTCTGTAGCAGAGTGCTACATTACCCGTTCCTCGGCATTGAGCATATAAATCCAAAGTTGGAAAAGACCAACACTGGAGTCTGACGAGGTACTAGCCTGGTGTAAACACACCATCAGGATTACAAATCATAAAATCAGTTTCATTTCAGGTGGTTTCTTGTAACATGTAACAGGTTCCAGTGTTGTGGATTGGAAAAATGATCGAGGACAGGGGTAGACTTTATGTTTAAAAGCAATCACTGCTGTCAAGAACTTTGGAGTTCTCCAGTAACCTCTGTCATGCAGTTTCTTTCTGATCGTCAGACATTTTCTCACCGCAGTAATGGCAGTGCAGCAGTTAGGCAGCTAAGTCCCTAGGCATTATCACTTGCATAAAACGTTTTTAATTAATGCATGATGAACTTGCAGCTCTTCCTTTCCCAGTAATCCTGTCCATGAATGACTTGCATCAACAGGTGATGTCCTGTCACTCTGTGTCTATGGCACGTGCCAAAGGACTGAGATGTTCTGCATAATCATGAGTCTGTTTATATGATTCATAGTTCTTGATCTTATTGACGATAGGTTTGTCGATGCCATTTCCATGTTTTTCCATAACTGTGAAGTAGTGAAGGCGAATTTGAAGACTTGCGTCAAGACAGGTGAGCTGATTCTTTCACAGAATTGCTTAAATTTGAAATGTTTAGATTTTTATGTATTTTATTCATTCACTATGGATAACATAGGTTTAGTCCAAGGCTGTTAAATCCCGATTAACTCAGTAGTTTAAACCATTCTTAGAACGCAATGCCTGACCTTCAATGTTTCATAAAAGAAAATAAAAAGTAAATAAGAGGTTAAAAATCTATATTAAAAAAATACCCATGAAAATTGAAAAAATAACGTAAAAAAACACAGCGGAAAATACTCACCTCTCCAAAGTACCTACTTAAAGCTTTTCATGAAAGTCAGAGAAAAAAAAATTCTTATTTATTCCTTGACCTTGGCAGTCGGTCGTTCTGACTATCCCACTGATAATAAACTTCCAATCCATGTATGGTCTAACTGTATTATAGAGATTTATAAATCATATAATGATATGGGATATATGTAGCCCAAACAAGCTGAAGATTATTGCTGATTGTCCTTCATGGCTGATGCTAGTTGCTTATGCTTATATTCATTACCTAATAAAAAAAGTGAATATATTCCATTCAAAAACTTTTGAGATATAATAAGTGCCTCAATTTAACATTCTCTCTAACATACCAGTGCCTTCAACCCATGTAGATTTTTATACATGTGAGTTTTAACATAATTGTATAAAGTTAAATAAAGTATACCTTAGTTTAACCAGACCACTGAGTTGATTAACAGCTCTCTAGGGCTGGTCGAAGGATTGATTTATTTTACGTATTTAGAACCAATCAGTTACTAGCAGCAACGGGATTAACAGCTTATCGTGAATACAAACCACATATGACGAGAAACGAACTTCTATTACCAGAAATAAATTCCTCTAATTCTTCATTGACTGGTCGGAGAATCGAACGCGGGCCCAGCAGAGTGCTAGCGGAGAACGATACCAACCCGGCCAGTGAGGAACTACATAACTGTACAGAAGAACAGAAATAGCTTATAAACTGTGAGCTCGCTTAATGTGAAATAATATTTAGTGAAATGATACATAATAGTATAATGCTCGAATCATAACCGTATTTATGAGGCTTTGCATCTAGGTTTAATTGGGTGAAGTGACTATGGCAATGATGATATCAATAATGATAACTGAGCTTTGCTTTCCAAGTGCTATCTGTTCACGATTGTTCATTCTGCAAGTTCGAAAAAACTGCATTTAAAAAGTTTTGTAGTTAAACGCCGCTAATGTTTATAAAACAATTTCATTTGTAATATGTATCAAAGGACAATTATGTCGCTGGCGTCTACAAAACTGTACGACCAAAAATTGTTCACTATCTTTGCCATAAATCACTTTTCATATTGACTGGGGAAGACTTGAAACAATGAGTGCAGATACTTACTACAAAATTTCGTCTTCAGACAACAGAATCACATCAAATATGGACACTAAAATTGCTTGAGGTTCAAATTCTCGTTGTGAAGGCGATTTCATCGCCTATAGGCTCTATATATAACACAATCAATATTTTATTATATGTCACACAGGCAAACGCATTGTATGTTACACACACCAGCCCACCCACCCCACACACACACACACACACACACACACACATACACGTATACACACACACACCACACACACACACACACACACACACATATATATATATATATATATATATATATATATATATATATATATATATATATATATATATATATATATATATATATATATATATATATATTTATATATATATATACATGTATATATATATATATATATATATATATATATATATATATATATATATATATATATATATATATATATATATATATATATATATATATATATATATATATATATATATATATATATATATATATATATATATATACATGTATATATATATATATATATATATATATATATATATATATATATATATATATATATATATATATATATATATATATATATATATATATATATATATATATATATATATATATATATATATATATATATATATATATATATATATATATATATATCATGTTTAACAATTACCTTAGTTTGGGATTTTTGAGAGGCAGTTAATGGGCTAACTTAATTGGTTATAATTACATTAAATCAGAAGAAAAACTCAAGGGAGCTCTGAGCGTTGGCTCCTGGGCACTTTGTATATGTTAACTGACAAAGCAAGGGTGCGTCGAACACCCGGCTTATACTCTGAGAGAATCCCTTCAAAGAATTATTAATGGCATATACTGGCACTAATTATGTCATATTAAAGATACCGTGCCACAGTTATACAGTTTATAGCTTGAGGAAATCTTCTCAAGGCTGATAGATGAAAGGGGAGGCACCGTGGAACAGTAGAGAGACCCAGCAGTACACGCACCTATTCTGAAATGTAGAAAATTCACACAATCACTTCAGGTTGTTACAGCGATGGGTAAAGTTTACTTAGAGCGCTGAAGGCTGAGAGAAGGAGTCGTTCAAGATAAAAAATAATATCCTGCAAACCGGGAGTTATACTTATGAGCACTTTAACACAAGTGATACTCACACCAATTTGTTAAAAGGATTACAAGGGAGGGCATGAGCAGTGGGAAATAAAGTTGGAGTGGGTGTTGCCAAAATAACTTTTCAGTACCACACATTACCTGAATTCCTGGAACAAGGAGTCTTGAATGTAGACCCAACTGGAATCTTCGTTAATGGGGACATCAATGATTGGCACTAATGCGACAATGAATCGGTCAACAAAGGACAGAGAGGATCTCTGTGGGTGACCGACGAAATTACCGCTTTGCTGGGAGTCTGCTTTCGATCAAGGTCTGCCCAGTACTGCTTCGTTTGACCTCTGACCTCTTCCTTATATGGCCTCTGTTCCCAAGCTTTTGGCTTGAGTGCGAGGTGCGCGATTCCCATTAATCGGCTACCCTCTGGAGATTCATGTGCCCTGCCCTTGTTTTCTGGTTTACTTGGAATATGGAAAGTATCTTGGCAGAGGGGGGGATGAACAATTGAGAGATCGTTAAGAGGGAAAGAGGTCTAGGGTGGACAATAGCCATAGCAAATTGGTAATTACACGAGGTGTGGCCCAAAGGAGGCCTACTTGCTTCTTGTGTGGGCTGCTTGATATGTTTTGGTTGGGAAGTAAAAATCTTAAAAGCAGAGGAGTCAGTAAGGGTGTTCATTATTCATGAACACCCTTAGCAATACACACACACACACACACCCATATATATATATATATATATATATATATATATATATATATATATATATATATATATATATATATATATTGCTATGTAAGTGTTCATGAATAGCTGAACACGCTTACAACCCCTCGGCATGCCAGTATTATTCAACCTTGGGCATTTGTTTTACGTGTGTGGTGAATGATCGAACTGATCACCCAATTGAAAAGGATTGCACATTTCAATTACAAATTCACAAATATTTAGAGATCAAAGGAATTCAATATCTGTCCAACTACACAGGATTCATCGGCAATACCAGAAATGGAAGAAACTAGTAAAATGAGGGAAACTAACGTTAATGATGAACAAACAAGCAATCATCCTATTTGCGACATGCCTAAATTGCCAAGAAGATCAGCTCGTCTGCAAGAAAAGATGAAGGGCGAATAATTTATTGTTGATGTTAGAAACTCTACTTCAGTGAATGAGGAATAATAATCAACAATGACTAGATAATTTCTTCCGACAATCTCAAACAAATCTAATCCAATTTTATTCCAGGGTCTGCCTCCGTCATCAACATCCATCAACGATTCCTTCTGGTTTCGAGGTTTATACTGCTGGCAAATGTCACATGAATTGACCATTTGCTTTATTTCTTTCGACATCCCTGGCCAGAATATTTCATCTCTTGCTCGTCATCATGCTATCGTAACCAAGATGAGCTATGAAGTTTCGTTTTGATGGAATTTCGTAGTTACTAGGAATCTGTATACGAGTTCCCTTTGAATGATGCCGTCTTGGTAACTCATGGAATCTCTAAAATCGAAGTAGGGCTTTAATACTTCCGGAATTTTGTCTTTGCGATCAGGCCATCCTTCCTTGATTACAGACAATAATTCTTGCAGCTCTTCGTCGTTTGTGGTGGCGTCTCTTACTCCCTGTAAAATTGAATCAGGGGTAATTTTTCAGTGAATCTATCATCCTTACCAATGTGTCTCTATTTTCCTCTTTGGGGCAGGCCCTGCTAAAGCATCGGCTAACAATAGGTTTTTTCCGCTTTTGTACTGATATTCGACGTCGTATCGGTTCAATCTCATCATTAAAACTTGTAAACGCATTGGAGCTTGACTTAATGGCTTTTCGATGATTGAAGAAAGAGGCTTATGGTCACTATGAACAATAACACGTCGCCCAAAAGTATACTGGTCAAATCGCTCTAAACCAAAAACCACAGCAAGAACTTCCTTTTGAATCTGAGCCCAGTTACGTTCGTTTCTAGCTAAGGTCCTTGATGCATATTCTATTGGACGTCCTTCATGCATAATGACTGCACCAATACCATCCTTGCTGCTGTCAACCTGTAATACAAGCTCCTTACTTTGATCAAAATAAGCTAGAACTGGTGTACAGGTGACCTTTTCTTTGATCACTGAGAAAGTGCGAGTGCACACATCATTCCATTCAAAATTTTAGTTCTTTCTTGTCAGCTCTCGGATAGGTTCTAAAATCATCAGCCAGATTGGGTAAAAACCTTGATAGATATTGCACCATTCACAAAACCTCCGAATTCCTGAAATATCGGTAGGGGCAGGCATTTCTTTAATGGCCTTTACCTTATTTTCATCAACCGTCACACCGGATGATGTTAAACGATGTCCCATGAACGCGATTTCCTTTTTCTATAAACAGATTTCTCTTCATTTAGTTTTATCTTTTTCTTGACAACGCTTCTGTAGTGACTGAAGATTTTGTTCGTGATCACGCATTGTGTCGTGTTTCTCATTTCCAAAACCAACGACCACAATATCATCAGCTACACAGTATACACACCCGAAGCCCCCTCAATGCCTCATTTAATTTTCGCTGAAATATTTCACTGCTCACCTTCAGCCCGAAAGGTAGACAGAGCCCATCGATATCTACCAAAGGGGTAATCATTTGTTAACTTGCTGAATTCTTCATCAGTCGTATATGCCAAAAAGCCTCTTGAACATCAGTTTGCTAAATATCTTGGCATGTTTTAGACTTGCAGTATATTCTCCAAAATTGGTAATTTGTAATATTCCCTTTTAAGAGCTTTGTTGAGTGGCTGAGGATCGATACATATTCTTAACTTTCCATTTGTTTTTTGAACGACTGCCATTTGACTAACCCATTCAGTTGGTTCAGTCTCCGAAATCAAAACTCCTCTTTTCACAAGAGCGTGTAACTCTTTTTGAACCTTTGATTTTAATGCAATGGGTAAACGTCGACACGGTAATATTCTTGCTGGTAATGTAGAATCTACATTAATTTTAACCTCTCCAAGGTCACCAAGGTCGCTCATCTCATGGTCTATGTCAATTTTTGATACAAATGCTTTACCATTGACAAACATGAATCCCACCTCTTGACATGTCTTTGACCCAAGTAAACACATTAGGTCATTTGAAACCACAATGAAGGTTACACTTCTAATTTCATAATTTTGGGGTTCTTCACATTCAATGTCGTCTCGTCAATAGGCGAAAACTTGGATTTATTCCACATGGCGAGTTTCACAGACGTTGGTCGCACTTGATCCCTTTTGACATACCTTTGACATATTGCATTCATGTCAGCACCCGTATCCAAATGAAATCTAACCTCGGTATCGTTTACAATTAGTAATGCAGTTAATCTATTTGAATTTTTCATTGCAACCGGTAGCCTTCATCTGCCTCTTCGTTCTTCTCTTTAAATTTTAACTGTTTTTTTTTTCTTACACACAACCTTGAAATGGTTTCTTCCTTTACATGCTTCACAGACTTTTCCCCATGCTGGGCATTTTGATTTTTCAAATTCATGCTTATACCCTCAAAATCGACACTTCACATACCTGTCCATATTTTTGAGTCCGTAAATCCTTATTAAAGGAACCATCTGTAGTTTTGGTTCTCCAATTGTTCACCTTATTAACATTCTCAGAACCAACTTCGCATCTCTTTAGCACAATTAACAGGTTGCTTCATAAGCCAAACATATCTCGACAGCTTTTTCTAAATTTAAGTTTCTTTCTCGAAGTAGCAGCTCCTGTAGTTTTCCTGTCACTGAAAACACAATTTTATCCCTTATCATTCGCTCTTTTTCTTGAAAATTACATTTATTGGCCAGAACCTTGAGTTCTATCAAAAAATGAATTAAATGGCTGTTTTGTATGTAATTTTCCAAAACCTGAAGGACTGTAACACTTCACTGGTACGAGGACAACAATACTCTTCTAATCTCTAATTACATCATCAGGATTATCTTTCTGCTCTTCTGTTTCAAAATTAAACTGGTCAAATATTTCTACCATTTGTGGCCCTGCACAATGGAGTATAATTGCAACCTTCGTTTTCTTGGGTTTAGAACTAGCTCCGCTTGCTGTCAAGTAGATGTCAACTTGTGTCCTCCATTTTTTTAAAGTATCAGGAAGATTATCATCCAAGGGGTCTAGTGGTGGAGGCAAACGAAACACAGATTCAGCCATTTTCTTCAGGAAAACACGTTTTGTAACAATAGTTTTTTTTATATATTCTTTAAATAACCGCTGCCACCATGTTGATTTCCCTTTGGTAGAAATATGAAACCCCAGAAACTGCGTGCTGTGCTTTATTCCTATTCCTTTAGAATTTCGGTATACACTGACTAACTTATTTTACAGTTTTACAGTTATAGTAAACAAAAAGATAAATACCATATGAGTAATGTTACAATAGATTGGATATTTACAGTAGAGTAGTTAAGTTGTTTTCAGATAACAGTATGTACACAAACAACTAAACAAGTAGTTAACATAAACAATGAGGGCACCAACTCTGGGGAAAGGCCAGAAGGGCTAGAGGGCGTGAAGTCAGGGGTAACTTCAAAAGCTACAGGAGGGCTCTCTACTCCGGCTGCTGCAACAACCGGAGCAGGACTGATCTCAACCACTGCACCCGAGGAGGCCAGTTCCTGGTCTCCCAGAGGTGTAACAGTTTGATCCTCCAGGGGTTCACCCTCTGGGGGCAGATTTGGTGAAGAAGTGCCGGAGGCTCTCCAGTTGCGATGATCAATGGTGTTGGGAATCCTGAATCTCCCGGTGGAGGGTCGGCCTCATTATTTAGACCCGGCACAGGGTCCTTCTCAATTGATGGCTCAACGTCCGTGCTGGACGGAGCATGGCACTGCTCAGTGCTCGCAAGTGGCACTGGCAGCAGTTGAGGGTCAGGCATGCCTGACAAGGGGTCCGGAGGTACAATATCTCGCAGATGACTTGAATTTGGCTGTGGCAGAGATTCCTGCCCCAGCTGGAGATCGTAGCCTCTCGGAGAGTCTTGTTCAGGGGCGTCCGCTGGGTGTTGCTTACTTGGGCAGCCCTCCCAATCTGTGGAGTGGCCTGTCCGCTTGCACGTCCTGCAGCGGTACTGCTCCTCCTGAATGTCTCTTCGGGGAGAGGGAGGACCTCTTTGTGGGCCAGCCCTTCGCGACTAGAGAGGGCTAGGCTGAGAATGGTTCAGTGTGTGCCCCTTCCGCTGACCACTTCGGTAGGCGGAAGGTGGGGTTTCATCTTTATCCGGTTCTCCTAAAGGAGGAGGTAGCGTGGCTGCGAAGTGGCGTTGGTGAAGGGCTTCCCCAGAGAAGGTTCCCAACCCAACAGGAAGTCCACCCCAGGCCGAATTCCACCCACCACACCAAGGCGGTGGGGTAGCTTGCCCAAGGTGTCGTGACCTGGAGCTTGACCGTGGGAACGGTAATGGTGTGGCCCCCTATCCACTTCATCTCCCACCAGGTTTTCTTGTCAGCCATGGCACCGGCTGGCACTTGGGCCCTGGCAATCAGGCTAATGTCTGCCGCAGTGTCTACTGTGACCGGAAGGATCAAGGGCAGGCTAGTGTTCTGAAGAGTGGCCACTGAGATGAACTGGGTCTCCAGTCTCTCGGGGTAAACGATCTTCTGTGGCTCAGCGACAGAGAATGAGGTGCTAATAAGGTTGACGAACTTGGTGGTGGGAACATGATGTGGACAGGCTGGATGTCCAACACTGTAGTGGTTGGCAGCACCACAAGATTTGCATGGGCCTCTTGTAGGGGCTCAGTGGCCTGCAGTAACTATTGGTGGAGAGGGCTGAGTTCATGAAGCGGGAGAGGAGTTCTGGCTGGTAGTAGGAGGCTGCTTGTTAGTGCCTAGCTTGTATCGGAACACAGCTTCAGCGTGCCCCACCTTCTTACAGTGGGTGCACGTAGGCTTGTTCGGCAGTCCATTCTTCGGGCGAGTTGAGTTTGAGAGGTAGGCAGGCAGCACACTGTGTTTCTGAGAGGTGCTGTGAGACTGGTTGAAGGTTTCCCACGAATCGGCCATGCGGCAGGATTCCATAAATCTGGTGGGCTACTTTTCATTAAGATATACAGCCAGGGGCCCAGGCACACATTGGTAAAGGTCTTCCAGCATGGTCCGATTGAAGAGGTCCTCAAACATTGTGCAAGACAAAGAGTCGAACCAGTGGGTACCAGACTGGGTCTTTTGACAGGCCCATTCGGACCAGGACCTCGGAACCACTGTCTCCATTTCTCTGGGGTTATTTCAACCATGTTGCCTCTGTGGCTCTTCTCCAGTGAGCGAAGCATTGCCTTAGCTTTTCCCTCCATATGCTTGGCTAGTACTAAGGGCCTCTCCATCTCCGTGGTGTTGTAATTATCGAAGAGTACCTCAATTTCCTCCAGCCATGCTTCTGGCTCGTCCTCCAGTCACTTGGGGACATAAATTGATGCTGGAGACTGGGCATTTGGTGCAGCAAGTGTGGGGCTAGAGACTTGCTGTCTAGCCATGCTTAGGCATTCTCCTTTTGCTCTTTCAGCTCAGGCTCCTTTTCTTTGAAGGGTAACTCATGCTGTCTTCTCCTTTCTTCTCTTTGTCTTCTAGCTGCCTCTGCTCTGCTTAGCTTCTTTCATATGCCCTCCGTTCTTCTTGGCTGAACCTCCGCTGTTCAGCAGATGCCCTCCGTTCTTCTTCAAACCTCCTCTGTTCAGCTTCATAATTCCGCCGTTCAGTCTTTCTTCCTTCTCTCATGGCCAAGTCGTCCATTTGCTCCTTGACCCATGTGGCAAGTTCCAGTCCGGTGAGACCTGCCGCTGTCCCCAGCTCCAGGAAGACTTTATAATTCTCTGAGGCCATGGTTCTGGTGGGGAAGGGCGTCTACCTGGGTCGACTGGGCTTTCCTGGGCAGCGAGGAAATGTCCCTTCAGTGCTGTGGCACCCTTTCAGAAGGTGGCACTGGGGTTGGGTGTGTCGGGTAAAGGTCACACTAGTGGAGGCACTCAGTATCCTTAGGTACTTGTGCAGGTTAGGTGCCAGAAGGACTTTTTCCTTGTGTTCCTTTTTGTCTGGTTTTGTGGGTTTTGTGTTTTTTTTTTTTTTTGCTTGGTTGGTGGCACTATGGCGCTAGTACGTTCCTAGGAACCCCTTACTTGAGTCCAACTAGGCTATATGTACGGAAATGCACTCTACCCCAGCAGAGTGTAACAAATGAATGAGGGAGAAAGGGAAGCTAAATGAGAGAGAGAGAGAAGTAAGCTATTCAGTTGATGACAGTGCTTCAGATTAGGCACTGTGGAAGGAAAAGTGAATTTGGTTGCTTTTAAAGGCCCTTGTGAGTGTCTGGCCCCAGTACCCGCAGTGCTACAACCCCTCTTCTATTTCAGAGGGGGAAAGGCCACTGTCTGATTAGGTCTGGGTAAAAGGCCTCACTCGAGACCAACAGTTTATCACCATAATTACTCTTAACTTGTCCTCATCTATTTGTGGGACAGAGGTGTTTCCTCTATTTGGTTTAATTTAATTAATTGTCCTTTCCTTGAAGAGGGTCACGTACACTCAGTTAGGCTATGAATGCTTACTTGAATGAAGAGAGAGAGAGAGAGAGAGATATTCAGTCAGTCAATTTATGCTTCCTGAGAAAACTTTAAGTAAAATTTGATAAGTGCACACTGGCAGGGTTCTTAATTGCAGATACATTGTCTTGCAATGAGGAATTATGATTAAAATCTTAAGTTCTTGTCTTTATATGATTTTTCTTTATGTCGGGTATTTGTATAGGAACTTGTTATCTGCATTCATTCTAACTCAGCCCTGTCATTCCCCTACTAAATTATATCTTGTTTTTATCCATGGTATGGAACCCTGTCCTAGTCTATCTATCTATCTACTGAAGTCTCTCTAGCTAAGATTTTGCGAGGGTGGTAACGTCCACTGGAGTTGCTGAATGGGTCCATGTCAAGGGTTTGCGTCCCAGTGGTACTTATTCATTTATCGGTGATAATTCTCCATCCGAGGTCATCCATTGGACATACTCTGCTTTATATATATATAGGTATGCAATTATATATATAATAACTATATATATATTAATATATATATTTTTCATATATATTGCAATATATATATATATAAATATATAAAATTAAGTATATAGCACAATCAATATATATATATATATATATATATATATATATATATATATATATATATATATATATATATATATATATATTATATATATATATATATTATATATAGGTTTTTGTATTTTATATATATATATATTATATATAGTTTTATATAAAAGACAATATATGTATATATATATATATATATATATTGTATATATATATATATAAAAGTATAATTTATATATATATAATATATTATTTTATTTTCTGACCATATATATTATATATACATATACCCATGAAGATGATATTATCATATTGCTCTTTTTATTTTTGAGTTTTTAGAACAATAAATATATATGGAGCGTGTCTAATCAGCGTTTGTAGTATATATATATTATCAATATATATATATCATGATAAACGTTCTCTATGAAATATATCATGAAATAGCGTTGACCATAGTTTATATCTACAATAGCCTCGACTGTGAAAGTAGAATATCTGAATGGAACCTGGATTCTCGTAATGCTGTATTCAGAATCGGCGTTTTTCCAAATGAAGATGAGGTGAACCTTTTTTTAAACAGAACTTGAAATCAGGTTTTTGAAATCATAAAATTTTAATAATTTTTTTATCTTAGAAAAAATTCTGAATGGAACTGGATTCTTATAAATCTCTCTCTTTTTTACAATTTCAATCATTTTTTTATCAAAGGTTTATTTTTTAAGAGGTTTATTTTTCAACACGTAACTTCCTTATCTTTCTCTGTAAATATGATACCATAATAAAAATATCGCAATAATATTAAGAAAATTTTTCCTCTGCATCTCCAGTTTCCCTTTTACCTTCTGTCTTTTCTCCCCATTACTAAAATTAGAGATAAGGGAGATGGAAACTGAATCTGAACACGCAAAAGTTGGAAATGTTTTCCGCAGAACTTTTGCGCTGAGTGGAGTTTGATGTTTAAGAGAGACATTATTAGAATTTGCAACTACGCGAGAAAATGGAGCATTTAAGGCATGCCCACACTCAGATGATTACCGCGTAGTATTATCTAGTTATTCTAAGCAAATGAGGAAAGTGATTAACTCTAAATAGAATTATGATGTGCAAGTGCTTGAGGGATGTCGAATCTATAATCACGAACCACCTTCTAGAGATTAAGCATTAATGGGAATAATTAACTGCGATGACTAATGACATCAATCATTTCAGTCAATTACTCTCCTGATGAACCTGATTCCTGAATAGCATCTGAAGGAGGTAATTGCATTTAGATTTTCTTGGGGAGATCATTCTGGTAACCTGATCCACTAATTTGAACTCTCTGATCCGCTGCATTCAACCCCTCATTTCTGCCACCATGCCTTTCATGTCAGTTACCACAAAGCGAGAGAGAGAGAGAGAGAGATGTGTGCATGACTTTCATGAGACTTTAGGTCTCTTAGGAACGTCAATAGTTAAACCTTCCCAAAATCGAGGAAACATGCAGGGCCCCGCTATCCTGTCTGCTTGACTGGATTTCTAGTTACAAGTAATGAATCCTTTAACATTGTGAATACTGCCTTGACAATTAATGAATGCTTCCTTATGAAGAAATAATGAATACTCTCTCTCAACGTTCTCTCTCTCTCTCTCTCTCTATGCTTTCTCTTTCTTATATATATATATATATATATATATATATATATATATATATTATATATATATATATATATATATATATATATATATATATATATATATATATATATATATATATATATATATACTTTTAGGGCATAATTTTTCTCTTATACAATTTTCGTTAAAAGCAATTGCTTTAATGGCATCAATAAGTTTCTTGCAGGTATCTTCGTACCGACGGAGTTTTTTCCGAATCTCGTTCGTCAATTTCTGACCATATAATTGAGAAAGTGATCCGCAAAGCCAAAAAAATGTTCTGCTGTCCTCCTCAACACAAGATTAGAGACACGCCCAACAATAAAGTAAAAATCCCATACCTGGACAGGATTAATACATTGACACAGACACTTGGAAAATCTAACCCTTTTGCTTTTTACCTATCCAAATACCTTAGCAAATTCCCTGATTAACGTCCAAAAAAAGTCAGTCTCCAAAGACACAAGAGTTTACGAAATCCCTTGCCTCAATCGTGACCAATCTTATATCAGTTTTACATGCAAATCACTTCCCCCAGATATTAATACAGCATAAACATTCAGTGAGGTATGGACAACAGAGCTCAGCTGTTTTTAACCACATAAATAACCTTAATCACAGAATAAACTGGAATTTGTCTCATATAATTTATAGTAGCAATTGTTGATTAAAAAACCAGAAGGTGGAAACAGCTTTGATTAAGCAAAGAAATATGGGGAACCTTTCAAGAGGCGCCTGGGATTCAGATATTATAGATAAGGTCTTCCTCCAACCAGCAATTAAGAAGGCTGAAAAGAAATTGCCAACTGGAGTGACGAAATGGCTGATCTATGAACCTCCTGGTATAAATATCGCTTTTCTGGAAATCTTCCTCATTTACTATTTCCCTGATGAGAGAGGAAGTTGGTCTCTGAAATATAGCTCTCTTATATTTTATTTTTTCTACATTTTGGCATTTTTTAGGCTATTATATTTGATGATATTATATTATATGTATATCTATATATGTATATGTATGTATATATATGTATATGTATGTATATATATATATATATATATATATATATATATATATATATATATATATATATATATATATATATATATATATATATATATATATATATATATATATATATATATATATATATATATATATATATATATATATATATATATATATATATAAACTAATATATAATATATATATATATATATATAGTCTTGGTTGGTGAGAAATTGAAACAAGGTTATAATGATGCTGCCACAAAACCAAGAAAGCCCAGCTTATGAGCAAAGGAAAAGTTATTTGAAAACTTACCTTAGATTTTCCTGGATTTGCAGTTGAATGAGGAAGGTCGCCATATAGAATTAGAATTCTGTTACAAATTTACAGGGGTTTATTTACAGAGACTTAGCAAGTAAACAATGAGACAACAAAACAACATAATAACCAAGGGGCAGATTCATTTATAGGACACATGGAATAATAATGAAATGATTGGCAACAAGCAAGTTGATTAATAATTGGGCCAATGTGCAATACAATCAGTCCAGTCATAATAATAACACTTAGTCTTTCCCTGATTACACAAAATAGTCTCAGATAATGCAAATGATGGAACTCCAGGATCGGAGAATAATTCATATGAACATTTTCGGGCCACAATGGAATTTGATAATGACTGCGACCAGGAATTTTCAGGATTTTGGTGGCAGATGAGATACTGAAGCTTGGATTGCGATCGGTCTGCGTGTCTCCCATGAAAGAGACGTTCTAAGTTAGGAATGATGGTACACACTGAAGGAAATGGAATCTCCCCATAAATGGGGATACTCTGCACGTAATTGATAACCACTACATAGCCCAGCAGATAATTATAATGAAAAACACGTAGGCACAATCTGGGAATCGTGGCAGTGTAGGCTCTAACAATGAACACGTGATCGCACTCACACAAAGAGAAAATTAACACTGATATTGCTTAACGTAAATAGCCCTTAAATTGCACTGGAGGAGGGATAATTGATGGTTATTACAGGATCTTTACTTGAATTCAAGGCACTTAAGTAGCGAGATATGGGATGCAGGCAGGACTCGAACAAAGGAGGATTGCTTTGTGGAGGAAGGAGTTAAAGTTTAAAGAAATGGAATTTTAAGGAGTTTAAGTAAAAGGGGAAAGGGCTGGCTATTGACTACTTGTAATGTACGAACCTTTTATGACCATTGGTGGCACCTAATAACCGCCCCAGTTGTCCGTCGAAGTCAGTTCAACCAGCAGAGAGGGAAGAATGCAGCACGTGCGCTACAGGGGAGTTCACGGGAGTCTCTGCTTGCTTTCGCAACATGGCGTCTTGAGCTTCGAGGTTTTGGGCCACCTGCACCTGCAAGTACGAGTATGTCAAGAGAACCAGCAAAGAGGGCAGAGGAAAAGCACACTTATTATTAGGTGCCTACAGATTAAAATCATACCTGTTCCCTAGCACTAAATGGCCCTTTTGACCTCCCCGATACCTACATACCTCCCCAATGCGTGATGGGGGTGGAAAAGGGGGTTTCATTGTTCTCTGGATCATACGATTTTGGGGAGTTAGGAGGCCTATCTCCTTGCGGGGCTGATGGCTATTATCTGGTTCAAATAGGCTCGGTTCTGTCCGACACCCGCCAATTTCCCCGACCCTATAGTCAAATGAATAGCAGATTAATTCAAAATTAAATAATATACTGAAATGTACAGGAGGGACTGATGTTTATCATTTTGACAATATACATTTATATGTATATGTGCATATATAATATATATATATATATATATATATATATATATATATATATATATATATATATATATATATATATATATATATATATATATATATATATATATATATATATATATATATATATATATATATATATATATATATATATATATATATATATATATATATATATATATATATATATATATATATATATATATATCATCATCATCATCCAGGTGCCATATCCCCAAGGACGTCAGCAATCATGGCTCGCCACTCCTCTCTATTTCCGGCTCTCTGCAGCAACTGAGCTGCAGACATTCTTCCTCCAGTCATTCTCACCAATCCATCCATATATTTTTGTCTAGGTCTTCCTCTTGGCCGACTTCCATTGATTTTACCAGTGAGAGAGAGATGTTCTAGTTCTTGTCTTCTCACTATGTGACCACAAACCACATTTGTCTACCTCTCACTGAAGCCAAAAGTTCTCTCTCAATGCCTATTCTCTCTAATACCTGCTCATTAGTTTTCCTTTCTGTCCATGATATTTTCAGCATCCTTCTCCAAAACCATATTTCTGCAGCCTGTAACCTCTCCTCATCTGCCTTCCTCAAGGTCCAAGTTTCACAGCCATACAACAATTTGACCAAACAAAACATTTCACAAATCTTCTCCTAAGATTCATCGATATTTTGAGTTGGTGACTAATTTCTTTATCTTACCAAATGCATCTTTTGCCATGGATATTCTCTTCCTGATCTCTTTTGCATTTTCCATCACTTGTGACAGCATCTAAATAATTAAAACTATCGGTTTGTTTAACTGTTTCAGCATTAATTCTTATATCTGTTCTTGGGGATTTCATCTTTGGAGATAACCATAACTTCTGTTTTCTTATTATTTATTGACAGACCTCTTTCTCTGCTTGACTCGTAAAGTACTGACTAAAGTTTGAAGTTTATCATGAGAGTCGGACAACAAGTGCTGTATCATCAGCATATCTGATATTAATATTGACTCCTCCAACCTTAATTCCTTCCATATCTCTGAGATCTCTCATTTTCATTTCACTATATAAATTGAAGAGATCAGGTGATAACACACAACCCTGTCTTACACCTCTCTTGATGTGCCGAGTCTCTGATTCGTCATTTTCTACTTTCACTGATGCCTCTTGATTCCAATATAAATTCTTTATCAATCTTACATCTTTCCCATCGATATTTATCTGTTCCAATATCCTTAAAAGGTCTACATGTCTAACTGATTGATTAAAACCTTTTCATAGTCAACAAAACAAATATATAAATCTTTTTCACTTCTATTGCTCTCTCCATCAACATTCTCAAAATAAAAATTGCATTTCTTGTCCCTTTATCTCTCATAAAACCACACTGTTCATTGCCAATCTCTGGGAGTATCTTATTTCTTATTCTGTTCAAAACAATCCTTAATATTATTTTTGTGATCTGACTCATGATACTGATAGTACAGGTGTTTATTGCACTCAAGTGTTCCTGGTATTTTTGGCATTGTGATAAATGTTGATTTGTACATCTGTGTTGCAGGCTCTCTCCATCTTCATATATTCCTTCCACTATTTCCATTAATATATCAATGATGTATTCTCCCAGAGCTACCAACATCTCTGCTATTCCATCATCACCTGTTGCTTTATCGCTTTTCATTTGTTTAAAGATGCCTCTATCACTGATCTGATTATACTTGGTCCTCTCCGTTGTCATTGAAGTCTAGATGTTCTATTTCTATCATCATCAAACAATTCTCCAATATATTCCGTCCATCTTTCCAATATTTCTTTTGACTCCATTACTATGGTTCCATCCGCTTTTTTATACCAGTGCTGATACTTCTCTTCTTTTTAAAAGTAATTTCTTTCACCTTATCATACTTTTTCCGTTCATCCCTTTTATCCAAATCTTATATCTCCTCACAAATCTCATCCATCCATTTCTCCTTTGCCCTTGTGCATTCCTCTTAATAGTTCTATCAGAGTGCTCTATATCTATCTTAATTTTTACCCTTCTGTAGCCTTCTTTCATCCATCATTATCAAGATATCTTCTGTCATCCATTCTCTAGGAGCTCTCCTTTCTGTTGTTGGTATTTTTCATTACCTTCTCTTAGTTGCATTTTCCATATTTTGCCACTTTTACTGAGGATGTTGGAGCACTGGGCCTTCCTCCTTAAGCTGGTCATATCTATTTCTTACAATTATATTATATTGGTTCTTCATTTCCTCTGTTTTCAATAATTTCAGTTGCCTCTTTGATTTAGGTGTACTCTTCCTCTGATATTTTCAACTTCACCATCACTGTTGCGACAACTGGTACATGGTCACTATTACAATCGAATCTGGGTAGGTTTTCACTTGCTTGACAGAGTTCCTAAATCTTTTATTGATGGTTAGAAAGTCTATTTGGTTTCTAACTCTGTCACCATTTTCCATGTCCAGAGATGTCTTGGGTGGTGCTTAAACCAGGTGTTTGATATAATCTGTTCTCTCTCTAAGCACCAGTCTACAAATCTGTTTCCTCTCTCATTTCTTCTACCTAATCCAAAAGGCCCAACAATACAGTCTGTTCTTCCTTGTCCCACCTTCGCATTGAGGTCACCAATAACCACAATTACTTCATAACTCTTTGCACTGCTCTCTTGCCTGATTTAACTCTAGATAAAATTGATCAACATCCTCTTCATCATGTTCAGATGTAGGTGCATATACTTGTATTATGCATATATTGAATTGTGTTGGCTTTTATACGCACCAACAAAATCCTGTCAGATACAATTCAATAGCCTATCAAACATGGTTTCACAATTTGTCTAGAATCACACCAACACCTCTCTCAACTCTGGCCTAATGGAGTATATGAAGGTTCCTCCTGTTGAAGTTGGAGAACATATTTTCCTGGCCATCTAACCTCACTAAGCCCTAATACTTGTAGCTTCATTCTTTCCATTTCTCTCTCTACATTCATTTTCTTTCCAGCCTGATATAATGTTCTAACACTCCAAGTAGCTATCCTTATTTTCCTTGTTTTCTGTTGTCTGGGTTGTTATTACATTTCTTTCTTTTCTTTTGGGGCAGTAGCTTGATGACGGTCAAATGCCACCTGCACCATGACTAGTTGACCGGGCAGAGACAACCACATCATCCATTCTGACATAGTTCCCAAAAACGCCGTTCATCTGTAATCTTCTTTGTGACGTAGCCATGATTATTCTTGGAGGTTATACATGGTGAGGTCTCAGTTCTCTTCCATGCTATGGTTATAAGCCATAGACCTAGCCTTTACCTGAAAAGGTTGACCATACAAGGCAGTAGGGTTTTAAATTGGGAGTTTTCCTTCTCCAGCCTTTAACTAAAAGTTTATCCACAAGGCAGTGGAGGCTGTACCCTAGCAAGGGGGTTTACAGGTACTACACCTTTCCCAAGGGTGACCTACAGTGTAGTTGCAATTCAAGGTAACCTCATTATGTCCTTTCGGTTAATGGCATACATGCAATACATGAAATATGGATACAGTTTGGCGACTCATATGAGGATAAAATAAATAGATAAATAATATATATAAATAAAAAAATAAATACAATAGTTATATAATATAATATATAAAATAAAATAATAAAAATAAATAAAGCAATTTATATACATATTATCAAAATAGATAAAATATATAAATATAAATAAATAAATATAATAAATATATATATAAATGTAAAATATAAATATATTTATATAAATATATATAAAAATATGTATATATATTTCAAAATTTTTAAATAAATATATATATATAAATATAAATAAATAAATATATATATATAAATAATGTTATATATATATAAGAATATATATATATATAAATGATATATATATACTATATATATATATATATATAATATATATATATATATATATATAATATATATATAAATATATATATATATACTACTATATATAATAAAAATAAATACAAATAAATAAATAAATGAAAATAAAACAAATAACTAAAATTTGAATAAAAAATAAAAAATTAAAAAATAAATGAATAAAAATAAATAAATAAAAATAAATAAATAAATAAATAAATGAAAATAAAAAATTAAAAATAAATAAATAAAAATAAAAAATAAAAATAATTAAATAAATAAATAAAAATCAATAAATTATTAAATATAAATCAAAAATAAATAAATAAAAATGAATAAATGAATAAAAAAATAAATAAAAGATAAATGAATAGAAATACATAAATAAATAAATACAAAAAATAAATAAAAATACATCAATAAAAATAAATAATTGAATATAAATATATAAAAAATAAAAAAAAAAAAAAATATATATATAAAAAGAAGTAAATAAAAAAATAAGGATATAAATAAGTAAAAATAAAAATAAATAAATAAATGAACGAAAATAAATGAATAAAGAAATAAAATAAAAATTAATAAAGAAATATTAATTAAATAAAAAACAAATAAAAATAAATATGTAAGATTAAAAAAAATACATAACTAAATATATAAAAATAAATGTAAAATCAAAATAAGTAAATAAAAATAAATAAATAAATAAATAAAAATGGATGAAGCAATTTACATGCAGGAATAGCAGGATTGAAAATAAAGAACTTACTATTAATTCAGCATTGTAAATTGTCACATGACACATACAGATGCATAAGTTTTTATGTAGGAAAGGTAAAATTATACTGTGTAATATTTGATTTTTATTTCCTAGTTAGTAAACGGAGTTGTGCAAAGAACTGTGAAACATTATTCTTAGGCATTAAACCACTGTACAATTTATGAACGGGAATGATTATATGTTATATTAATTATGATAGTGAACCAAGTACACTTGTAATTAGCTCGGAACAGGCTTTGTTCAAAGTTAATGAACGATATCTTGTTGCCTTATTGGGAACTATTATTAGGTTCTCTAACATTAATGGAAATGTTTGAATAAGCTTGTGAAATATTTGGACTTTTCGTATGCCAGCCTTGTTGCGCGAGATCCTCTTTGTAGAAGTAAAAAGGCATTCATCAAAGAAGGAGTGAAAGTAATTGGAAGAAATAAAACTAGGGACCATTATATGGCAAGATCTTGGCCTTGGATAGCAAAAACATGTAAATAGGAATAAAATGCTTTGAAGTACTGGCATTTGTGGAAATGATGTCAAGTAATATTCTAAGCAAAGGGCACACCATAATTTCAGTTGGGTGGACAGTTCACCTTTGCTTTCGATATCACTGCCAGATAATATATTACTTTTTAGTATAATAATTGTGTGGTTTAGTAGTGATAGGAGTTTTCCATCTCAGCAAATGGAGGATTGGATTCATTATGGACCCTGTTTTTTTTAGTCTATACTCCAATAAAGTTGATTCTAATAAGGCTGAATATTTTTGAGTGTAGTGTGGAATAAACTTGATACCGTAATATTTTCCAGCAGAACAAACTTTACAGTAACTGGTTCCATAGTAAAAATGATTAACAATCCCAAAATCGTTTTTACGTAAAATTTTGCAATATATCTACCTCTTGATTTTGGTAATTCAGAAGCTGGAATTTCTATAAAATGTCTGTCTCTTTTCCATTTTACTTTTGTTTTCTTACAGATATTTATAAAGGAATCTGTCACTTTTCCATTGTACTTTGTTTTCCTACAGATATTTATATAAAATATCTGTCACTTTTACTTTGTACTTTGTTTTCTTACAGATACCTTACAGATATTTATATAAAATATCTGTCACTTTTCCATTGTACTTTTTTTCCTACAGATATTTATATAAAATATATGTTTTCTTTGTAAATTTGTTTTCTTACAGATACCTTACAGATATTTATATAAAATATCTGTCACTTTTCCATTGTACTTGGTTTTCCTACAGATATTTATATAAAATATCTGTCACTTTTCCTTTGTACTTTGTTTTCTTACAGATACCTTACAGATATTTATATAAAATATCTGTCACTTTTCCATTGTACTTGGTTTTCCTACAGATATTTATATAAAATATCTGTCACTTTTCCTTTGTACTTTGTTTTCTTACAGATACCTTACAGATATTTATATAAAATATCTGTCACTTTTCCATTGTACTTGGTTTTCCTACAGATATTTATATAAAATATCTGTCACTTTTCCTTTGTACTTTGTTTTCTTACAGATACCTTACAGATATTTATATAAAATATCTGTCACTTTTCCATTGTACTTGGTTTTCCTACAGATATTTATATAAAATATCTGTCACTTTTCCATTGTACTTTTTTTGTACTTTGTACTTTTTTCTTTACCTTACAGATATTTATATAAAATATCTGTCACTTTTCCATTGTACTTGGTTTTCTACAGATATTTATATAAAATATCTGTCACTTTTCCATTGTACTTTGTTTTTCAGATTACAGATATTTACCTTACAGATATTTATATAAAATATCTGTCACTTTTCCATTGTACTTTGTACAGATATTTATATAAAATATCTGTTTTTTCCTACTTTGTTTTCTTACAGATACCTTACAGATATTTATATAAAATATCTGTCACTTTTCCATTGTACTTTGTTTTTTTGATACAGATATTTATATAAAATATCTGTCACTTTTCCTTTTTCCTACTTGTACTTTGTTTTCTTACAGATACCTTACAGATATTTATATAAAATATCTGTCACTTTTCCATTGTACTTTTTTTTTCCTACAGATATTTATATAAAATATCTGTCACTTTTCCTTTGTACTTTGTTTTCTTACAGATACCTTACAGATATTTATATAAAATATCTGTCACTTTTCCATTGTACTTTTTTTTCCTACAGATATTTATATAAAATATCTGTCACTTTTCCTTTGTACTTTGTTTTCTTACAGATACCTTACAGATATTTATATAAAATATCTGTCACTTTTCCATTGTACTTTTTTTCCTACAGATATTTATATAAAATATCTGTCACTTTTCCTTTGTACTTTGTTTTCTTACAGATACCTTACAGATATTTATATAAAATATCTGTCACTTTGTACTTTGTTTTCCATTGTACTTGGTTTTTTCATTGTACTTGGTTTACAGATATTTATATAAAATATCTGTCACTTTTCCTTTGTACTTTGTTTTCTTACAGATACTGTCACTTTTCCATTGTACTTACTTACAGATATTTATATAAAATATCTGTCACTTTTCCTTTTGTACTTTGTTTTTCTTACAGATACCTTACAGATATTTTATATACAGATATTTATATAAAATATCTGTCACTTTTCCTTTGTACTTTGTTTTCTTACAGATACCTTACAGATATTTATATAAAATATCTGTCACTTTTCCATTGTACTTTTGGTTTTCCTACAGATATTTATATAAAATATCTGTCACTTTTCCTTTGTACTTTGTTTTCTTACAGATACCTTACAGATATTTATATAAAATATCTGTTTTCACTTTTCCATTGTACATTTACTTTGTTTTCCTACAGATATTTATATAAAATATCTGTCACTTTTCCATTGTACTTGGTTTTCCTACAGATATTTGTAAATATACTCCTTTTACTTTGTTTTCTTACAGATACCTTACAGATTTTATATAAAATATACTTTTCCATTGTACTTGGTTTTTACAGATATTTATAAAATATCTGTCACTTTTCCATTGTACTTTGTTTTCTTACAGATACCTTACAGATATTTATAAAAATACCTGTCACTTTTCCATTGTGCTTGTTTTCCTACAGATATTTATATAAATATCTGTTTCTTACAGATACCTAGATATTTATAAAAAAATATCTTATATAAAAATACCTGTCACTTTTCCATTGTACTTGGTTTTTTTCAGATATTTATATAAAATATCTGTGTTTCCTTTGTTTTCTTACAGATACCTTACAGATATTTATATAAAATATCTGTCACTTTTCCATTGTACTTGGTTTTCCTACAGATATTTATATAAAATATCTGTCACTTTTCCTTTGTACTTTGTTTTCTTACAGATACCTTACAGATATTTATATAAAATATCTGTCTTTTCCTTTTCCATTTTTTTCTTACAGATATTTATATTTTTCTTTGTTTTCTTACAGATACCTTACAGATATTTATATAAAATATCTGTCACTTTTCCATTGTACTTTGTTTTCTTACAGATATCTTACAGATATTTATATAAAATATCTGTCATTTTTAAAATTGTACTTCCATTGTACTTTTTCCTACAGATATTTATATAAAATATCTGTGTTTTCTTACAGATACCTTACAGATATTTATATAAAATATCTGTCACTTTTCCATTGTATATAAAATTTTCTTACAGTTTTCCTTACAGATATTTATATAAAAATATCTGTCACTTTTCCATTTGTACTTTGTTTTCCTTACAGATATTTATATAAAATATCTGTCACTTTTCCATTGTAATTTTTGTTTTCTTACAGATACCTACAGATATTTATATAAAATATCTGTCACTTTTCCATTGTACTTTGTTTTCTACAGATATTTTATAAAATACTTACTTTGTTTATCTACAGATATTTATATCTGTCACAGATACTTGGTTTTTACAGATATTTATATAAAATATCTGTCACTTTTCCTTTGTACTTTGTTTTCTTACAGATACCTTACAGATATTTATATAAAATATCTGTCACTTTTCCATTGTACTTGGTTTTCCTACAGATATTTATATAAAATATCTGTCACTTTTCATAGTAGTTTGTTTTTACAGATACCTTACTTTGTTTTCTTACAGATACCAAGTTTTTACAGATATTTATATAAAATATCTGTCACTTTTCCATTGTTTTTTGTTTTCCTTACAGATATTTATATAAAATATCTGTCACTTTTCCATTGTACTTGGTTTTTTGTTTTTGTTTACCTTTGTTTTACAGATACCTTACAGATATTATATAAAATATCTGTCACTTTTCCATTGTACTTTTTTTCCTACAGATATTTATATAAAATATCTGTCACTTTTCCTTTGTACTTTGTTTTCTTACAGATACCTTACAGATATTTATATAAAATATCTGTCACTTTTCCATTGTACTTGGTTTTCCTACAGATATTTATATAAAATATCTTTTTTCCTTACAGATATTTATATAAAATATCTGTCACTTTTTCCATTGTACTTTGTTTTCCTACAGATATATTTATATAAAATATCTGTCACTTTTCCTTTGTACTTTGTTTTCTTACAGATCACTTTTCCATTGTACTTACAGATATTTATATAAAATATCTGTCACTTTTCCTTTGTACTTTGTTTTCTTACAGATACCTTACAGATATTTATATAAAATATGTCAATTTTCCATTGTACTTTTTTTTCCTACAGATATTTATATAAAATATCTGTCACTTTTCCATTGTACTTTGTTTTAAAATATCTTACAGATATTACAGATATTTATATAAAATATCTGTCACTTTTCCATTGTACTTTGTTTTCTTTTACCTTACAGATATTTATATAAAATATCTGTCACTTTTCCATTGTACTTTGTTTTCTTACAGATACCTTACAGATATTTATATAAAATATCTGTCACTTTTCCATTGTACTTTTTTTCCAGATATTTGTATAAAATTTGTTTTCTTTGTTTTCTTACAGATACCTTACAGATAAAATTTATCCATTGTACACTGGTTATCTGTCACTTTTCCATTGTACTTTGTTTTTTTCCTTACAGATATTTATATAAAATATCTGTCACTTTTCCATTGTACTTTGTTTTTTTCAGACTTTTACAGATATTTATATAAAATATCTGTCACAGATATTTATATAAAATATTTCCATTGTACTTGGTTTTTACAGATATTTATATAAAATTTCTTTTACAGATACTTTGTTTTCTTACAGATACCTTACAGATATTTATATAAAATATCTGTCACTTTTCATTGTACTTGGTTTTACAGATATTTATATAAAATTTTCTTACAGATACCTTACAGATATTTATATAAAATATCTGTCACTTTTCCATTGTACTTTGTTTTTTTTACCTTACAGATATTTATATAAAATATCTGTCACTTTTCCCTTTGTTACTTACAGATTTACAGATATTTATTAAAATATCTGTCACTTTTCCACACATTTACTTTGTTTTCTTACAGATACCTTACAGATATTTATATAAAATATCTGTCACTTTTCCTTTGTACTTTGTTTTCTTACAGATACCTTACAGATATTTATATAAAATATCTGTCACTTTTCCATTGTACTTGGTTTTCCTACAGATATTTATATAAAATATCTGTCACTTTTCCATTGTACTTTGTTTTCTTACAGATACCTTACAGATATTTATATAAAATATCTGTCACTTTTCCTTTGTACTTTGTTTTCTTACAGATACCTTACAGATATTTATATAAAATATCTGTCACTTTTCCATTGTACTTGTTTTTTTTTTTTATATAAAATATCTGTCATTTTTTCCATTGTACTTTTTTATACAGATAAATATATCTGTCACTTTTCCTTTGTATTTTGTTATCTTACAGATACCTTACAGATATTTATACAAAATATCTGTCACTTTTCCATTGTACTTTTTTCCTACAGATATTTATATAAAATATCTGTCACTTTTCCATTGTAAAATATCTGTTTTCTTACAGATACCTTACAGATATTTATATAAAATATCTGTCACTTTTCCATTGTACTTTGTTTTCCTACAGATATTTATATAAAATATCTGTCACTTTTCCATTGTACTTTGTTTTCTTACAGATATTACAGATATTTATATAAAATATCTGTCACTTTTCCATTGTACTTTGGTTTTCCTTACAGATATTTATATAAAATATCTGTCACTTTTCCATTGTACTTTGGTTTTACCTACAGATATTTATATAAAATATCTGTCTTTCCATTGTACTTTGTACTTGAGTTTACCTACAGATAAAATATCTGTCACTTTTCCAGATATTTACAGATATTTATATAAAATATCTGTCACTTTTCCATTGTACTTTGTTTTCTTTTTACCTTTACAGATATTTATATAAAATATCTGTCACTTTTCCATTGTACTTTTTTACAGATATTTATATAAAATATCTGTCACTTTTCCATTGTACAGATATTTTTGTTTTCTTACAGATACCTTACAGATATTTATATAAAATATCTGTCACATGTTTTCTTTTTCCATTGTACTTTACTTTGTTTTTCCTACAGATATTTATATAAAATATCTTCCATTCACTTTTCCAGATATTTATTGTACTTTGTTTTTTACTTACAGATATTTATAGATATTTATATAAAATAACTTTTCCTTTGTACTTTGTTTTCTTACAGATACCTTACAGATATTTATATAAAATATCTGTCACATTGTACTTGGTTTTCACATTTTTGATTTTTTACAGATACCTTACAGATATTTATATAAAATATCTGTCACTTTTCCATTGTACTTGGTTTTCCTACAGATATTTATATAAAATATCTGTCACTTTTTCCATTGTTTCTTACAGATATTTATATAAAATATCTGTTTGTACTTTGTTTTCTTACAGATACCTTACAGATATTTATATAAAAATACCTGTCACTTTTCCATTGTACTTGGTTTTCCTACAGATATTTATATAAAATATCTGTCACTTTTCCTTTGTACTTTGTTTTCTTACAGATACCTTACAGATATTTATATAAAAATACCTGTCACTTTCCATTGTACTTGGTTTTCCTACAGATATTTATATAAAATATCTGTCACTTTTCCATTGTACTTGGTTTTCCTACAGATATTTATATAAAATATCTGTCACTTTTCCATTGTACTTGGTTTTCCTACAGATATTTATATAAAATATCTGTCACAGATACCTTACAGATATTTATTACCTGTCACTTTCCATTGTACTTGGTTTTCCTACAGATATTTATATAAAATATCTGTCACTTTTCCATTGTACTTGGTTTTCCTACAGATATTTATATAAAATATCTGTCACTTTTCCATTGTACACTCACTCAAAAATGTATGGAACATGTTCCAGAAGCTTTCGCTCACCTAACAATAATATATTCTTTTGATATATACGATAAACTGTGCTTTTCTGATTTGATTTCACTTATTAACCACACGGTTATCAATATAAAAAAGAACAGTAAGTGAAAAGTTCATATTACGAAAAATGTCGAAACATTTTGAAAAATTTCGTGTCAGATGATCGGGCAAACGAGACAAGGAAGAAACTATATTTCGAATCCAAGTAAGAGCATCACAGCTAATAAAATATTGAATAATCATCAACGAAATTTTATAAATAAAGGAATAATTCTACCGTAATCGTTGTCAAAAACGCAAAAAAGAAAAAATCTCATAACGTTGTATGTTATCGTGTGACGCCACACTCGGGCAGAAAAGTTACGTCACTTGCGCTGAAAAGCTGGATAACAGACTCAGCCGCAGCTCATTATCTCACCGGTCATCGATCATTGTTTCTAGCGTAGATGTTGCTCGGTAGCTTGGCGTAACTAGAACAACAGAGAGAAATAGAAATATAATAAATTTATTGAAAAAAGTGGAGGACGACCTCATGGTTGCACGACTGTTGAAGAACATTATCGGATGATCATTGAAGGAGCTCCGCCTAACTCCCCTGGCATCCTTGACAGGCTACAAGAGGCCAAGATATTATTTCATCATAATGCCTGCCAAGAAGCCCCTCATAACAGAGAAACACAAAGAAGAGAGGCTAGGGTTTGCGTTACAACATTGCCCAGTGGCCAATGATATTATCTGGAAGAAAGTCATCTTTTGCGATGAGGAGGAGGAGGAGACGAGCATGTTAGCCTTCTTCACAGCTGGCGTGAAACATTAACGAAGTTAATGTTGAACCTCTTGCTAGTTTTAATTCCTTAGAACCTTAGATAATAAGGCATAGAAAAATAGGTGATATATATTCAGTGAATTTCATGAGGTATCAAAATGGTAGGCCTAAGTAGCATTGAAAGAAACCAGAAATCACACATGACAATGTCATATCTATCTATCTATCTATCTATCTATCTATCTATCTATATATATATATATATATATATATATATATATATATATATATATATATATATATTATTAATCAATGTATTACAAAAATAGACGTGAAATTTGTTAGTCTAGTTTAGTATATTTTATATAAGCAGTTAGGTAAACAGGCCTAAATGTCATTAAAGGAAGTCAGAATACATGATAGGGAAAGATATATATATATATATATATATATATATATATATATATATATATATATATATATATATATATATATATATATATATAGAGAGAGAGAGAGAGAGAGAGAGAGAGAGAGAGAGAGAGAGAGAGAGAGAGAGAGAGAGAGATATTAAGTTTCACTAGTTTACAATATACAAAGGATTAGTGATTCTAACACCATTCTTGAAAAAATTTGATTCATATGATATGCCAGGAAATCTTTACAAAAATCGTAATTGTTGATGTTGCTAGGGCTAGTTAATACGTCATAGGCGTATGTCTACAAAGCTGGCACATATGAAGAAGATAAGACATAACGATAGTGTTGGCATTTTTAGATGAAAATATTAAAACACAAGAACAGCGACGACCTTTGAACTATTGTAGTAGCATGCTTTAATCAAGTAAAGTATGACAACAATATCAGAAAAGAACTCGGTTTAAGGGAAACAACAGGTAATTTCTCTAACGCACCAGTAGTGTCCGAGTTGTTTCATGCGCTTACAACGGAGTTGCCAAATACCGCCAGCTGTCACTGTTATAAGCTGTTGTCCGGAAAGTTTTGAAGCATGTTGCAATACTTTTTTGAGTGAGTGTACATCCATCCACTTTGTATGGGCATAAGAACCACTAATGAATACAAACAGTTTTTCCAACAGTTGGTTTAAGAGTGTTACTAAATTAAATGATCATGCATTTAACAGACATATGGTATTGATTCCAAGCTGAGGGAAAATATTTATTATATTTGAAAGTATTTCGTCAATAGAGATGCCCTAGTGGGCCCGTGGCCAGTGGGTGGGCACCTGGGTGGGCACAGATTCTTGTGGCTGGGCACATGCCCGCCCATGCCCACCCTTAGCTACGCCACTGCCTTTGAAAAACCTTGTGCATAAGAGCAATTTCTTTACAGGTATTAGACCCAAGAGCTTTAGTTATTACTTTTTACTTTTAACTTCTAAGTCTTCTGCTGGAAAGTTTCGTAATGCAAGAGCTAACTTCCTTAAGAAATACAATTATTATATTATATATAATATATATATATATATATATATATATATATATATATATATATATATATATATATATATATATATATATATATTGTTACAGACTGGACTTGGTTGATAAGAATTTACACACAAAATTATAATTGATGCTGCCACGAAACCAAGGGAGTCCAGTTTGTAAACAAAAGGGGATTTAATTGAAGACTTACCTCAGAATTTTCCTGGAGTTATAATTTAAGGTGGAAGGTCGCCATATTGGAATTTAGAATTCTTTTGCCAATTTACAGTGATTTATTTATTGAAACTTAGCAAATCAACATTAGCAAATCAACATTCAGACACAATACACCATCACTGAGGGGCAGATTCAAAATAGGATGCAGTAACAATAATGAAATGAATTGGCAACAAGCAAGTGGATAAAAAATGGGGCCAATCTGCAATAATCAGTTCAGTGATAATAATCCCCTTCAGTCTGCCCTGATGACGTGAAATAGTAATGCATATGATGGTGTTCCAGGATGGAGGAATACTTCATAAGAACAGTTGGCCACAACGGAAACTTCTCCAAACTACGACCAGGAATTAATTAAATTTGGGTGGCAGGCGAGGTATGGAAGCATGGGATTGCGTCGCACCACGTGTCTCCTCCTGAAAGAGACGTTTTGCATTAGCCCTGCTCAACTAAGGGAAATGGAATCTTCCTACAGAAGATTACCCAACACGTTCTTAAATACAACACATAACGTAGCCTAGAAGGTGCTTTTGATGAAAGCACGTAAATACGATCTGAGAATCGGAGCAGCGTGTGCGTTAACAATGAACACGTAATTATACGCGCCCAAAGTTAATTTACGCTATTACCACTTAACTTAAATAACTTAAATAGCCCTTAGATTGCACTGGTGGAGGGATAAATGATTGTTATTTCGGGAGCTTTACTCGAATTCAAAGTGCGTAAATGGCAAGGCAGGGGATACAGGCAAGATTCTGACAAAGGGAAGATTGTTTCGTGGAGGAAGAGGTTAAAAGTTTAAAAGAAATGGAAATTAGAAGATTGAGTAAAAGGGGGTAGGGCTGGTCTTTGACTGCTCACAAATGTACGAACCTTTTATGACTGTTATAGGCGCCTACAACCATTCCAGGTCCCTTGTTTGAAGACAGCCCGGCCAGCGGAGATGGAGGAATCTGCAGCGCGTCCGCTGCAGGTGAGGTCAGAAGCCAGTCTCTGCCCTGCTTGTGAAAAGCAGGTCGCATTTGGCGTCGGGAGGGGGGCCAGCGGTACCTGCAAGCATGTCAAAAGGCCAGCAAAATCACAGAGAAAAGGAGACCTTAGGACTAAGGCCTTACAGAATAAAATCCTACCGCATCCCCTAAGTTCGATATGCCTATTTGGCTTCCTGAACACTAATTGCTACCCCATCTCAGGCGATGGGGGGAGACGGGGGTTTGGGTATTGTTCCCGCATCGTACAATCTTTAAGGGGGGAATCTAGGTGTGTTCTGGTAGCAGGGGGGTTTTAAGAGGGAGACCCATTGTCTACCCTGTTTGGGCATTTCCTGTAGGCCGTGGAAGCATGCGTTCTTGTCCATATGAGTGAAAACAACTGAGTTCCGCCATATTGGCGCCAGCTATAAGCTAACTGAAATATATACTTCTCTCGCTTCAAATGGGTATGATTGGAACCTGTATCCTATGAAGAATAAAAGATATTTTCATAGACAGTAAAACCAATACAAAGAAGTAAAACTGACTAAAAAATAAGGAAAAAAAAAAATTCTGTTCATACAAAAAATGTCTCTTACACTACTACAGCGATATCTAATATCGCTTCAAATGGGTCCTTCCCATGATTGAACCTGTATCCTACGAAGAATAAAAGATATTTTATATAGACAGTAAACCAATGAAAAGAAGTAAAACTACTAAAATGTAAGAAAAAAAAATACAAAAATTTTACACTAATTTATTTATATCTGATGCTCTGCCTAATAGTATCTGGTTATTTTTCAAAACAATTTTGTAAAACCTTTGTTTTTAGTGCAGTGCAAGAAAATCCCTACCATTAATAACAGATCTCATAAAAAAAAAGTTAAATCAAATTCATTGGCCATAAAATATATTTATTATACGAGCAAGTTGTCGCAGTAAACAATGTTCCTAAGTGAAAATAAAACTTAGAATAAAAAAACAGTCAGCTTTGGGAATTTCCATCACAAACACGTTTAGATTTTGGGACAAGTGTCGAGAATTCTTTTGTTATTTTCTGGCGTCATCGTAATTATTTACGAAAGAAAACTATATATGCACTTAGTAATAAAAATGATAAGCTGGGAAAACTTTGTCACGTGTATAATAAATATTTCATCAATAGATGAACTATTAAAAAAGGACAATATTAAAATTTAAAAAAATATATATTTTTTCAATCAAAATACTAAGCATATAAAAACAAAATGTGAGATTAGTGAATGAATAATAAAGAAGGTGAAATTTAGGGAGCAAAAATAAAGATGAAAATTATAAAAATATTTTTATTCAAAATAATAAGTATGAACAGAAAATAAGAAATTTGTGAATGATTGATAAAAAGGTGAAATTTAGAGGAGTAAAAATATAGATGAAAACTACAAAAATAATATTTTCAATCAAAATAATGCGCATGAAAAATAAGAAATTTGTGAATGATTAATAAAGATGGTGAAATTTGGAAGAGCAAATATAAAGATGAAAATCACAAAACAATAATAATAAAAATTATGCGGTATATGTAGATTAACCTCAAAGCAGTCTAAACGGAAGAGAGCAAACTAATTACCTTAATGCTGTTGGAATTATGACAAATTATTGTTCTAGCCAAGGCCCATTTTCTTATTAAATTGCAGAATAATAATTCGTGGTCATTCCAGCTGGCGTGGCGTAATTAAGTTATTTGCTCTTTCCAAAGAATTATGACCAAGGTTTTTTTTTTTTTTTATTCTGCCGCAATATTTTATGGCTTCCTTAGTTGTCATAATTTCCATTTATTTTACGGATGAATTTCCTGTAGTTCTTGGTACAGTCATTTTATTAGTTTGGTTGTTTACAGGACTTATATGCAGAGACACGGGCGGTGCTGATGTGCCTTCTGTTCACGTAAATGAAGAGGCTTATAATTCAAATTTTTTTCTACTGAGGTACCCATTCATGATCAGCAGCTACAGGACTGAACGTGGCAGAATAGCTGTCTTGCTTATCTTTGGAGCCACCCACAGCTTACTGTTTTACGTATGTATTTGTGAAAACCGGGACTTCTGAGCAAGTACTTTCGTAGTTTATTTTACATTTTCAAGTTCACACTCACCTTCCGACGTGGACTTAGTGGTATTCTCAAGCAGTTCCTTCGTGCTGCATTAGATATGTATATGTATATTTATATGTGTATGTATGTGTCTAATATATATATATATATATATGATATATATATATATATATATATATATATATATATATATATATATATATATATATATATATATATATTGTATGGCATCTGACAACAGTGTTTTTCCAGGACCTCTGAAGTGCAGTTTACCTTAAAAATATCTAATTCATCACGAACACTTTTGTTTACAGTGGTTCGATACATCGCAAATTCCCTTATCTCAAACTGCCAACGTTGTTTCAAGCAGGGATCTTTATGGATCAGAGATAGGAAAAGCTTGTCAAAATTACATTAAAACAGTGTTTAAAACCCTGTTTAAAACATGTGGAATCCGAAGGAAGGTGCATCTGTGGAGGGTATTTCAGAATTACTCGTGGGGCTATATTCTAGGGGTAGGAGAGATTTACTGAACCTTGTGGGCCGTGGCAAGAGAGTTGAGGAAACCACCACTTGCCTGTGATAAATGTTGACTTTCATCTGGCGCAGCTTCAAGAAAAATTTCCAGTGTTTATGCATACATGAAGAGGGGAGAGTTTCTATATATAAATAATAAGTTACACTCCACAGACGGTAGCTTACGTAAATATTCCAGATAGAGCGTGTGATGAGTTGTAAAAGGACCAAATCAAACTCCAAATGCAAAAACTAGAAAATAAAAAATACTGTAAACTTAATTTTTCTTTTCATTAAATTTCGTTCCTTACCAACATTTTATGGACTACAAAAAATAAAAAAATAATACGTCTACTTTGGATCCCTGATTTAGCATTGCTCACATTTTACTGTCAAGAGGAACAGCGGATCTGTCAAAAGGAGAAATAGCTCATGAACGTTTTCGTATCGCTTACAGCTATTCTCAAGAGAAGAGGTTGTCCTCAAGGTAAAAGAATAGTGAAGGTGAGATATATTTCAATTCTTTTTGGAGACGCTCCATTTTTCAGCGTCCAAAACGTTTATAAATCCAATTCGTCTTTCTTCGGCAAAACGGATTTGAGGGCGTTATCAATCATTTTTCCAGCGACATAAACACTATGCAATACCTTACAAATGTATTTACATAAAAACGAATATTCTTTTTTCCTATATATAAAATCACATTGCAACACGTAAATTCGCAATAAATTTAGAGGTGAATAGCAATAGACTTTATATAAAATTTCTGAAAATATATTTTCTTAAAATGCAACGGCTATCACTTCTTCGTAGGATACGCCCCACTGGTTAATCCGAGTTTTTTTATTGTTTTATTAACACTCATTATGTTTACATTATATATATATACATATATATATATATATATATATATATATATATATATATATATATATATATATATATATATATATATATATATATATATATATATATATATATATATATATATATATATATATATATATATAATATATATATATGTTTCTAAAGTATAAGTTGTGATCACAACATTATGCTAATTAGTGATGCTAAGGTTTCCCCACCGTAAACATCAGTTTCTGAGGCAGAAGTTTTTCAAAATTAATGAGTAAATTGAATTTTCTAGGTGATATAGCAAAATAAAGACCAAGAATGTTTTAAGTTTCTGAAAACAACTTTTCAGCTCTGATCAACTGCGTATAAAAATATAAACCATCGAAGAAATATATCAATACAGCGTGCATACATACACATATAAATATTATATATATATATATATATATATATATATATATATATATATATATATATATCATATAAATATATATATACGCACATACACTCATACACACACACACACGTTCTTTATATATATATCCATATATTATATATATATATATATATATATCTTATATATATATATATATATAAATATATATTATATTTTACATCTTATTAGCGACACGTCCTGTATTAACAAATATATGTATGTATGTATATACATATATATGTGTGTGTACAGTATGCATATATGCATATAAACATAATATATTTTATATACATATATGTATTATACATTTATATGAATATTATATATATATATATATATATATATATATATATATATATATATGTATGTCATGTATGTATAAAGTCCAGGAATGGTCCTTGATACCACAATGCAAGAGAAACCCATCTGTGAGAAAGTCGGAACTAACTGCAGAGAGTCGTTGTGCACAACCACCACTGTAACTTCTGGTATAAATCGCGCATAAAAATATGTCAAATGTAGCAATACTTTTCAACCATCGTTTTTGAAAAATGGCTGAACCCTTTGATATTCTCACACCAAGATTGATATATCAATCCCCATAGACTAGTGTTCCATGGCTGAGGGTGGCTTTTGTAGGCTAGTATTAATGTATTACATTGTCATACAAATGTATGTGGAATTATTCAAATTATATTACTCTTTTGTATAAAAAATGAATGATATAATAAATATTCTCACGGAAAAAATGATTTAAAGCAATATCCTTTACTTAACACATTTCTTTTACTACTTGACATACATCCGACCGGCCAATGAAGAATAAGAGGAATTTATTTCTGGTGATAGAAATTCATTTCTCGCTATTATGTGGTTCGGATTCCCAATATTGTTGTAGGTTCCGTTGCTAGGTAACCAACTGGTTCTTAGCCACGTAAAATAAATCTAATCCTTCGGGCCAACCTTAGGAGTGTCAATCAGCTCAGTGGTCTGGTTAAACGAAGGTATACTTAACTTTTTTCTTGACAAACACACACACACACACACAGACAGAGACAGCATTGAGAGAGAGACAGAGAGAGAGAAGATTTCACACTCATAAGAACACATCAGTTAATGGTCTCAAAAGTCTGATGAAAACGCAATAACCCCAAAACAATACACTTAAACCGCTAACAACTGTTTTTAAGGTTTCCTAAGAGAATTTCAGTCGCTTTAGGAAACTCCCTTTAAGGAACCACGTTCAAAAAAGTCTTAATCCTCGTCTAAGAAGGATTATCTCTCCAGACCTTAAATGAAAGAGCAAAGGGTAAAAAGCGTTCCCAGATATAAAAAAGAAGAAAAAAAAAAGTGCGTTTTTAAATTACTCAACATGAAAGTAGATTCCATAAAATAGGGTACGCAAGAATAATTGGAGACAAATATACATGCATACATTATATATATATATATATATATATATATATATATATATATATATATATATATATATATATATATATATATATATATATATATATATATATATATATATGAGTGTGTACAGTATGTGTGCCTATTTTTCATTTCACATACAAGCTGTTTAGTCTGACGAAGGAAAAACTCCAGACAAAAGATGGTCAGTGCCCAGAACGATCTATAAAAAGCTTCCCAAACATTAGCCCTTCCATAGAAAGCACATCAGCAGCCTTAAACATCGATTTTTTGCTTCTCCAGGGATCAAGTCCCAAAATCGCAATTTTCCAAGAAAAGACAAGACACAACCATTACTATTTCATGTAAATTCATGATGTCATCAAGCGATTTTTCAAGGGTTAGATAATATCTGTAAATCAGCCGATAAATATTTTCCACATTTTCAATTCTCCAGGCAAAGCATCCATCGACGATTGGCTAACTTTTATGCACTTATACAGTCACTTCACTTCCACTCCCAGGTAGGCTTCCAGCCTGTCAGTGGGGTCAGTCGTCTTCTCCAACCTCTTCTGTCCTCAAATATTCCATCTCTTCTAAGCTCTTCGAATGTTGGCATGTTGTGCTTTGTCAGGATCTCCTCCACTCCATCCTTCCAGTGCTTACGAGGTCTACCTCTCGATCTCCTTCCTTCAGGTATCCAGTTCCATTTTTTCTTTGCAATTCTATTTTCATCCATTCTCATTAGATGACCCAGCCATCTCAGCTGTCCCTTCTCGATCTTGTTCATCACAGGTGCCACTCCCACTGTTCTCCTAACATTCTCATTTCTCATTCTATCTCTCCTAGTTTTGTTTATTGTTGTTCTCAGGCTTTTAATCTCATGAGGCTTGGACCCTATTTCTGTCTTTACTTGTCACTGTCCAGCTCTCCGATCCATATGTCGTTATTGGTGTTAACAATCCCTCGAATACAGCTTTCTTTACTTCTCTCGGTACATGCGCATAAAGAGCTACAGAGCATCTGTTATATTTCTTTATTCTTTCAGAGATTTCTTCTCTGTTCTTATCGCCCTTATCTGTAAACACACCTCCTAGACATTTGAATGAGTCGGTGTCCTTTACAGTTGTGTTCCCCACGTTATCATGATGTTTGTTGGTACTTGAGATGGTTGCTTGAATGTTAATATTTCTGCTTTTCCTGTATTCATTCTCAGTCCTGCTTCTGTTAAACAATCATTTAAACAATCATTTAAGCATACACCAGTGCTCCTTCAATGTTAATTTTTCTTTTCCTCTTGGTCGAGATGGAGAAAGTACACTTCCCTGTTTGACACCTGTTGTTACACTAAACATTTATCATTTTTGTATCCGGTCCTTACATTGTTTACGTATGGTTTGTATGTGCTCTTTATTGCAACCCCCCTCCCAACCACCCAGTCCATACACCTCTCCCAACATCTCCATAAACTGTTTCAAGGTACTGAGTCAAATGCTTTTTCTAGGCCAATAAAAGCTATATACAGTGACCTATTGTATTCCCATAACGATTTTTCGATGACAAGTCTCAGGGTGAATATGAGATTGATTTGCTTCTATCCTTTCTGTATCCATTTTGTTTTTCACCTGTGAGGTTCAATGATACGACGTGCTCTCTTCTCTAAAATTCTCTGATAAAGTTCAGGTAAGTTTTTCGCACTTACCTGAATCACCTTTACCTTTATAAAGTGGCACAGTAATATGCCTTCCCGATCTTCTGTAACTTTACTCTTCAGAATGATAGAATTAAGTTATATCAAGGCATTATAAAACTCTTGATATGTAATCGCATCTTCCCTATTTTCTCCATCAAAGTGAAAGATATATTTTCTTCATTTCTCTCTTCCGATGTTATGTTCAGTAAGTGCTGAAATAGTTGGTCCATTTTTCGTTAAGGTCTTGAGCAATTCTAATGATGTTTCCATAGTCGTCTTTTATATCATATTGTTTTGTTTTACCCTTCCTGTACGATTTTGCAACTGCAGATATCTTTTTCTTATTATTTTTCAAATCATCCATCAGTCCACTTCTTAGTTCAATCCATTTCTTCTGTTTGATTGCTAAAGAATATATATTCTTCTCTCATCTGCTGATTTCTTTGTTTCACCATTTTCTGTTTCTTATTTTTCATTTTTACTGCTTCCTTTACATCTTCGCTCCACCAAACTGTTCGCCTTTTCCTAGTGCCTCCTACATACCTACAGCCAAGTTCTTCCTCCCCAACTTCAAGGTGCTTTCTTTTAAGTGCTTCCCTCCACCTCATCCAATTCCCACATTTTATTCCCTCGTTATCTGTCCAAACTCTCATGGCCAATGCACTCCCCACGAAATTTCCAGTCTCCTGCTCCAGGAAAACAGTATCCGCCGTAGCAAACACAAGCCATAAATGACGAAAAAGAGAAGCAGTTAGCGTCCCAGCAAGTAGCACTTTGTTGAATCCACTACTCTTATTATTCAGCTTGTGTATTGGTGTTCCATCTTATAACAGATGGCCTTTAATACAGAAATTTTATGAAAAAATTCTTCATAACCCAGCTTTGTGACTTCTCCCGAGTGATAAGATACTCATCAAAGAAGATCCACAAAGAAATTCTGCTTACGGAAGCTCGGGAATAACCATAATCGAAGTGCAGATCTTGAATTCATCAAGCAGATCAAATACAGCTTAATTGTCATCAAAGAAAACATATCACTCGTAGAGAGAGAGAGAGAGAGAGAGAGAGGAAACTTTTATGGAGAAAAGATATCCTCTGTCGCCAAAAGACTTGAGAACTAGTGATAAACGAAGTCCATGTTCTCGAAGGAGTACCAGACGGGTGAAATGACTGAGATCTTAGGGGTTCAGGATAAAATATATTAAAACCTGCAGGAGTTGTTAGGAATGAAGGAATTTGAAGTATCACCGTGAAAACCCTTATCCTTCCGTAGATGATCAAAAGTTCGGAAGTGGTAAAAAGAAGCAGCGGAACGCTCTCAACTTACTGTATATGGGGGCTACAAATTAAAGTATTAACTGTTCAAAACAAAACAACTTATAGCCTTCTTTATCCCACGAAGGGTCAGGGGAAAAATGCTGGATGAATATAAATTTCAAAATAGGGTCACATCATTAACATAGTTACAATTTCCTCTCTCTAACGTTGAGACCATATTTACTAATCTACTTTCCCCTCTTTTTGCCTCATTATATTAAGAGATTGCTTCATGTGTGCTCAGTTGTGTATAATATTCTTCACTGTATGTACAGTGATCGATCTACTACATTGTTTTGAGGGATCTTGTATGAAGCGTACGAGTAATTCTATTTTAACTCGGTGTCTGATATAGAACTTTCCAAATCCCCCTTTTTTTTACCTGTTTGAATAATGTCATTCACAGTAATCACTGGGTTCATGCACACTAAGATAAAGGGTTCCAGTAGTCAGGTAACTTTTATAACAATAATCATGTCACTTCCCTCAAGTTGCCTGCTTCTTCATTGCCTACTACAAAATTTGTGGGTATCATATATGTGATATTGTATACCACAAGGTCATTGTATTTACAACTTTGATTTATTCATCACAACAGTTAAAAAAATAGGATTGCTATTTTTTCGCATGATAATGTAACTCTTAGTTTTTAGTAAAGTATGGGCCTTTGTTGATTATGACGATTAGGTTAGTACATTTCAAACCGTTTAGGCTATACGATCACTTTGCGATTTGAAATGCTATACATATATATTCTGAACGAGTCGGAATAAAGACTTAGAATCTGCAGATGATGTTGTTTTAATCAACAGTGCACTGCAAGATTTGCAAATCTTGCTTAATCAAAGGCATGAATGTCTAGAAGAGATGTAACTCAGGAGATATCTCAGAAAGCTGAGTATACATAAAGGGATAAAATATCATAGGATGGAAAAAGATTACTGAGTTTGAAACCTTCAAAAATTTAGGAAGACTGATATATAATATAGGTTATCTAAAGTTGGAATTTAGTAAGCGACTAATATGTGGCAGTCAGACATTGGGCGGGGGCGGGGCGGGAGTTAAGGTTTAGAAATTAAATAGAATGAAAATGTACTAGGATGTCGAATTATACTTGAGTCAGTTGCGATCATGTCATGGTAATGAAACTAAATCGAAAAGATTTTGTTGGTTTGCGAAAAACGCCTGATACATCAAATGGCAGAACTGAGCGAAAAATGATCAAAGAAAGAAAACTGCCAAAGTTCAAAATGGAGATGAAATAATGGTGAAGTAGACAGGAACACGTCCTTCGCACCACACCCGGAAGTGTATTTAGTGAAAGCATCAGCTGAGCTCCAGTGGCCACCAAAGGAGTTTTCATTCAATCAGATAAGGGTTTTCCAAATCTGTTTGGAGGAAAGACCTGAGTGAAGGAATTTCAGAGAAACCCTTTGAATCACAGGGCACCAGAGGTAATGGAGATAATGCAATTGTACTGCTAAAAATTGCAAATTTAAAAATATTTATATTTAGTTATTGTATTTCATATTATTAACATAAAGAAATTACTATGCATTCCTGAGGCATGGAATAGAGTTTTTCGTAAACAACTTTTAAACTGATGTATGGATTTCCATGCTACTAAAGCTGTGAGTGTTTCTAACAACGTCCTAATTTTTGGCAGTACACTGAATTGGCAGATGTGCTTAACAAAGCCGTTTACTTTTAGGAAAAAAACCAACTTGCCTTTCTTCAGAGCGTTTCGAACAAATGGTACTATATGACGTATCTATGACGCAGAGCCATCCCCCTTACCTATAGATTAAAACATAATTATTTAAGCAATTTTATATATCATCATAAAATATATTAATTTTCTTTAAAAAATGTCGTATTGCCCAGGACAGGGAAAATGACATTTAACCATAAGTCAAGCAAGCATTTGAAAAGGTATAGTGGAGGATACGCTATACCGACGTCCCTGATACACATCACCTCTCTTGCGGATGGTTGGGTGGCCAAGCGCAGCTTTAAACTCATTTTCTTAAGTAAAAAAAGTTAACGAAACACATGGCAAATTAGGACGAAGTTTGAAACACTCAGTGCTTTAGCGGCATGGAAATCCATAAGTCAGTTTAAAAGTTGTTTACGAAAAACACTATGTCATGGCCTCTGGAATGCATAGTAAGGTGAATGCACAGAATTTTTTAAAAAATTAGCATCAGAAAAAAAAGTAACCTGCAGAAGCCATTAGTTACGGACAGAAAACAATAACGCAAACGCATTATGAACAGCCATAACAGGGAAATATAAACTGCCAGTATTAATGACGATGCGTGAAAATGACTAGAACATCAATATGAAGAGTGAATGTTGATATATTAAAAGCGGAGACATGATAAATGCCATCACACAGTGTGTGAAAGTATAATATTATCTTAGTGAACTTAAATTAATATCCATACTATTACCAATGTCCTAAATGGCAACATTATGTATTAAGAAATTACCATATTAGAAAAAATCTGGTAAAAGTTTCATTAAATTCATCAAAATACAAAGAAAGCGTGTGTAAATACCAACAAATATTTACCAACTCATTTTAGAATGAAGACAAGAAATGACAGATGAATTGCAAAGTACATATTTATAATAAATATTACTTTGAATCCTGTGTCAATGAAAGCTTATTCGGGATACGGAAAGTGAATAACCAAAATGTTAATAATTGAAAGAACAAAATAAATATTGTGCTGAAAAAGCAATATCTTGAAAAATCTTTAAACGAATAAAAGAACTGCCTTGATTACCAGAATAAAGAATATCGTGGAACAACATCATGAGACTATTTCAAGGCAAGAGAGAGAGAGAGGGGGGGGAGAGAGAGAGAAAGCTCAGGGTTGAACCAATCTTAAACAATAAATGATAACTAATTTTATTTTTCTTGCATTAATGAGCACCATCAATAAGATAGATCACAATTTTGTATAGCTTTGTTCCTTTTCCTTAATGTTGACTCTATTACTTCCTGTTTCTCGACGACAAATACAAAAAATATTACGGATTTGTTGTGGAGACAAAGTAGAATTTTTTTAGCATATATATTAAAGCTTTACACCGGCAGAAAGTTTCAGAAATCGTAGTTATGCCACAGAGCTGATCTAAGATGCATTTTAATCAAGGCTTATCCAAACGGAGAATATGAATTTTAGCAAATGAAAGAATGTACATCCTTACAGTGATAGCAGCAAGCACTAGCGATTATTGTAATGATTTTAGACTTCAATAAATATGGAAGTGATCGAAAAAATTTCATATTGTAGTAATTATCGTATTTTAATCATTTTTAAGAACTAGAAATAAGCAGTATTACTGTAAAATGACGAAACATTAATCCTAATTGCCTTTGTCTTGATCCTAAAACACACAGAGGAAGAAAAGCAGAATGTTATTATCACTGAGAAAGGAAAATCTTTTGGAAGCCTCAGTTTCTACTAATGACACCTTTTCTGTACTTCCGCAAACCCAACACTGAGCAGCTTCACCGGATGGATGGACATACGTTATCGAAGTGAGGATCGTTTGGCCGAGTCAACAAGCATATGGTACAGTTTGCCACGAGGAAATAAGCCTTTGCGGATTGCATCAGTTACCTGTCGAAAGATTTAGGTAATCTACCTATTCTTAACCTTAACTATATATAGCCACTATTAATGCCTTGCTGACTAAATACAATTATGCTACTTGTTTTCACATATATTAGAAACGAACTGCACACAGGTCCTTGAATGAGACATCTGGAGGCACAATCCAAAGTTCGATTAAATTTTAATATATTTAAATTGATCCAATCTATGTCAAGCATCGCGTCCGTTGATCATTATCTGGTTAATGCAATCAACTTAGGTGGACGATGATGCATCTGCTTCAATGATGACAAAATAGCGCGTCTGAAAACTGCATCTGTGACGACAACTAGTTAATTGCATTAATCAGATAATGATCACCGGACAGGATGCATTGCATAGATTAGATCAACGTAAATATATTATGATTTAATCGAACTTTCGATTGTGATTACAGATATATATCTACAGACACACACACACACACACACACACACACACACACACACATATATATATATATATATATATATATATATATATATATATATATATATATATATATATATATATATATATATATATATATATATATATATATATATATATATATATATATATATATATATATATATATGTATATATATATATATATATATATATATATATATATATATATATATATATATATATATATATATATATATATATATATATATATATATATATATATATATATATATATATATATATATATATATATATATATATATATGTATATATATATATATATATATATATATATATATATATATATATATATATATATATATATATATATATATATATATATATATATATATATATATATATATATATATATATATATATATATATATATATATATATATATATATATATATATATATATATATATATATATATATATATATATATATATATATATATATATATATATATATATATATATATAGATATATATATATATAGATATATATATATATATATATATATATATATATATATATATATATATATATATATATATATATATATATATATATATTATATATATATATATATATATATATATATATATATATATATATATATATATATATATATATATATATATATATATATATATATATATATATATATATATATATATATATATATATATATATATATATATATATATATATATATATATATATATATATATATATATATATATATATATGTATATATATATATATATATATATATATATATATATATATATATATATATATATATATATATATATATATATATGTATGTATATAACAATTCTCTCCAATAATCTTTGAATTCACCTCATTTAATTTTCAACAATTCTCTCCAATAATCTTTTCTCAAATTTTCCAACAATTTTCACTTTTCTTTCTCTCTGACTTACCTATTTTTTCTTCCATTCCCTCACATTATTCATCAATTATTTCTTGCACCGCACTCCGACAAATCCCTCGGTACTTCTACATATTCCAGTGGGGTCTGTCACAACATTTTTACTTGATTTTTTTTTTACCTCTTTTCGTCATTATAAATTAATTCCTTTCTTGTGCAATGGTGACCCTGCCCACTATGCTTCCAGGGATTACCGTGACTTTAGTTTGTTCTATGAAGTGTAATTTCTAATTTTTTTTTATTTTACCATGCCTAATTCCTTTTTATTTCAGTTGCCTGAGGTGGCTCAGTATGGATCCACGTCCTTATTTCGAATCCTTTTTTCTCTGATTAATTTCCTCTTCTGAGAGGCAATTCCTGTTTGCAAATATTTGAATACCTTTGATTAGTTTCTTCATAAGAGGAACACTGATGGTTCCAGACTTTAGAATGCAAAGAACTCACATCAAGTGCACTATTAAAATGTGCTATTCGCAGGCTATAGCAATATCTGACCAGGCGAAAATATATATAGCATGTGAAAAATACGCCGAAGTTTCTTCGGCGCAATCGAGTGTTCTGTACAGCCGCTACAGCGTATCATGAAGGCCACCGAAAATATATCTATCTTTCGGTAGCCTCGGTATAATGCTGTATGAGCCGTGGCCCACGAAACTTTAACCACTGGCCGGTGGTGGCCTATCCTATATCGTTGCCAGAAGTACGATTATGACTAACTTTAACCCTAAATAAAATGCAAACTACTGAGGCTAGAGGGCTGCAATTTGGTATGTTTGATGATTGGATGGTAAATGATCAACATATTAGTTTCCAACCCTGTAGCCTCAGTAGTTTTTAAGATCTGAGGGCGGACAGAAAAAGTGCAGACAGAATAAAGTGCGGACGGACAGACGAACCCGGCACAATAGTATTCTTTTACAGAAAACTGAAAATAAGAACACGAAATGGCTACTGTTATTTCTTATTAGAAAGGGAAATATTTTCACGCTGACACCCCCGCTCCCCCGCCCCCTCTTGCTCCTTTGTTTAAGATTTTCGGTTGCACTACCTTAACAATTTACGGCTGGTAACATCAGTCTTCGGTCTGAATCTATGCCAAGTGTTTTGCCAGTAGGATTGGTCCAAGTGAACGATTACACTCTTCAGAGAGTCATCGTTCTATTTTCTATCACGTCTCCCTTATATTACTATCATTATGTGTATGAAATTACGGTGTGATATTATTATGTGTATGAAATTATGGTTGATGATTCTCCTTTATTCTTTTTATTCCATTTATTTTTGTCTCTAATATTTGCATGTAGGCTTTTTAATGCTTCAGTATATTTAGAGTAAGAAAGCTATATCTGAGAAGAACTTACTGTTCTAGGTGAATTCGGATATTTTATGGCGAGTGTTGGTGAACCAACGCACATTTTGCCTGAAGGTCACCAAATTATGATTTCTGGACACTTATTCAAGAGTTGCTGTTGACCCTATAAATTTTAGAGCTGAGGTTTTGTGATGGATATAAAACTGACTGATTCATTAACATACTTTTCATTTTGCTAATTTAATTAAACAAACATTGCGTGGGTTCAGAAAATGAGACAGACAAAATATTATATGGTACAGCAACTTTCCTTAGCCTTCGAAGACCTGTACGCCACTTCTAGGATATGGACCTGGCAGGGATTAGTGAGCTTCCTTTTCTTTGTTCGTTTTATTGCTTTCTTTCTGTATAATTTTCACCCTTGGGGTTTTATATATTAATTTAAGATGTTTTCACCCCAGAAATTTATTGAATCAAAAACGAAATGTAAGGTGTCCAAAAAGAGATTTATTACAAATTTATGAAAAAAATATGCTCTATGGCAAATACTTTATCTTCTCCTTATATATACCGCTCCCCAGCTACATAACATATATAAAAACACGCTATGGCTACAACAACAAACACAACAACACACACACACACACACACACACTACGGCTACAGCAACATACACAACGCACAAACACGTGCACACAACCTATATTTAATTAACTTAAAATATAATCCTGCTAAAAAAAAATCTTTAATTTATTTACTTTTTGGTTGTTTGGCTTTGTCAGGATATCTAAAGCATTCAGTATTTCATAAGGGATTTGATTATCTACATGACCAAAAGATCAATGGGCAAGGTCAAATGTTTTAATCTATATCTGTTTCTGTCAAGGGTTGTTGCATGACTTGGAGTGGGTATTGTTTTCAATCTGTCTCTACCATATGTTTAATTTGAGATGGTAGGTCTGTGGACTTCAGAACTGAATGCTGTCTGTGGTGTATATTTTTAGGCATTTTTTACTGTGGCACATTTTCAGTCATATGCTAATTAAATCTCCACCATTTATTTCAGCCTGATTTTATTTAGACATGGTGTGCAGATACCGTAGGTGTGGTTTATTTTGTTCATAAAACATTTTCTGTCTTAACCCGCTTTCAAGGTCATATTTTAAATTTCAGTGTCAATATCATATTTTTCTCTGATTTTCATACAACTTGGTAGGCAGATACCTTGTAGTTCCGAGTGCATAATATATTTAGCTCTGGCCTACTTGTCAGTCCCAAGTCACTTTAAAAACCAATGTACAGTATTCATCACTATATTTCCTGAAACCTAGTAAGGAGGTGTCTTTGGTGGCATTGATTATTTTTCTCCAAATGTTTTGACCTGCACCAATATCTAAGGTCACGAGGTAATTCATACACCAGAATTTTAGATTTACCTTTCAATGTTCTAAAACTACGATATAGTTAGAGATGCTGCCCTTCAGAATTTTAGTCAGAAAGTACATTTATTAAGATCTGAGGAAGAACGGTACCTTTTACAGGGTGGCCATTCAACCCTCAAATTTGCTAAAACCCTCTACTCGTTAACTAATCTGTATTACCGTTAGTTATTGTTTGCATAAAATTTATCGTAACATAGGGTTTCAAAGGATTTCTGATAAGTTAAAAGCTGCAGTGTTTACATTTAAGCCAAAGCAACATCTGTGCTGAATGATTGTAACTACTAGTCACAACAGATACATTTAAAGACTAATTATTGATAATTAGATTTTATAATTACTGTTAATTGTTTATTGTCAAACCTTTCAATTACATGTAAAGCTTTGCTAAGAATATTATAAAATCGTGTTAATAAACAAACGTTCAAGAAGTCATTCGGCAAATAATGTGGAGTAATGGCAAGGAAAGATTTCTTGTTTGTGTTACCGAAATTACCGTAATACACTGATTGTCTGTGATCCGGAAGTGGTCTCTCAACTCTCATAACATGAGATTTGCTTTGAGTATTTATCATTCCAATGAACGCATTAAAAGCAGTCTTTAGCTGAAGTTGTCTAAAACTTGAGAGCGTCTTGACGATAAAAATGTATACAAGTTGAATTTTTAAGAGCTAGAGTAAACAACACAGCATTGTTCAAAGACTACATCTGTTCTCCTACATCCAAAACTTAGAATTCTCCTTTTGCTTTTATTACCCAAACTTCAATGTTCCATCTCTGAAGATGAGGGTCTATCGTGTAGTTCAGGATTAAGTCCACTTTCCCTTCCTCGATTCCCTTTATAGTTTCCATCGAGCTTCAAAAAACACGATCAAATGGTTTTCTTAATAGGCGTGTGGTATATGGAAACAACGCAAATGGTTCCACAGCACTTTTGGATTCTCCTGCGATATCATTCGACCTAACAGTGGTTGCAATTATTAGGGGTTGTTTGCAAAAGTATGCAGAGCTCAATAAAATAAGATATCAAAACAAATGAAACACTGAGCAATATCTGAAATATATGATGAAGGCAAAGATTCAAATTCTAAGAGGTATAAACCGTTTCTACTGCCTAATCCTGAGATCCCACGGAACAATGGATGGAGAATTAAGGTACTGAAAATAATATAATAATATAATATATATATATATATATATATATATATATATATATATATATATATATATATATATATATATATATATATATATATATATATATATATATATATATATATATATATATATATATATATATATATATATATATATATATATATATATATATATATATATATATATATATATATATATATATATATTTATTTTACATCAAACGAAACAAAACCCAGAATCGTTTTGTGATTTTGAATTCCATGAAAAATGACGCCTCTTTTCTTTTCACTGTTGCAGGAAGAAGACTGGGCACAAACAAAAAAACCTGGTATATTACTCTCCAGTATTTGATATGCGAAAAACTTGTTTGCTTTGATACTAGTTGTAATTCTATCTCTTCTATCATTAGAATATTTTCTGAAATTCTACACCTAAACTCCCATTTCCCGCTTCATTTATTTATTTATTTATTTATTTATTCGTTATTGTGCCTCGCCATTAAGATCCTTTATGAATCATATCTTGGTTATCCTTTGCCAACTATTACAGGAAAAAAGTCAGAGTCATTTATGTTGATGCATGGCTATTTACTTTCTGCAATTTACTTGAGTAGTAAAAGGTATCACCAACTACCTTCTTTTTCCCAGTATCGATAGATGGAGCTTCAGTGCAGAAACAGAATGACTTGAAGAAGAAATTAATCGGAGATCCTTATTCACAAAACTTTTCATTCTAATGTTGTACTTCAGACATGTCAGATTGGTGACGGTCACCTAAAAAGGAGGTACGTAATTCACTGCTTGGGTCAGCAGGACCATGCTGGGCTTTAGGGAATACGCCCACATCGTCCCTCAGTTTATGAATTGAATACGCTTGCCACTACGCCACCAGAGATGGTTGGCAGTAGTAATGAAATACCCAATCATGCTTACACACCGCATATCATGTTTTCCTTGTGCATTTATGGATTCATTTACAGCGGTTGAACGGCTGGTGATGATAAAGTTTAAGGCGGTCCCCTGCATTTTCAAAGCATGAGTCTTCACTAAAATTTGAATTAAAGATTAGGGCTATGGTGCAAGAGGTCGATGGTCACTGTGAGATTCAGCAGCCCTTGCAGTGAGTTCGGAGTCACTTATTACTGACGGAGAGTAGAAAGCAAAAACAATTTAGCCATGAAGCCTTTTCCTTTTCACCTCATGTCAAAGTAAATGCATACAAGAGTCGTTACGGCGAAATGAACATCAGTTGATCAGTATAGGGAAATATGCTTACCCGTTTATGCTAACAGTATCTGGAAAAATAAGGTGCGAGGCAAAAATGTTTCATGCATCAAGCAAGAGTGGATGAAAACGAGAATCCCTGCCAAGCTGTGGGAAATATTTTAACATTATAGGTAATGTACTTTCTTTAACATGCTAAATTTTAATAGTATATTAACGGATAAGGAAAGGATGACATCATTTGATGAAAAAATATCGATTCGGAAATTTCTCTGCAAATCTTTTTTTTCAAAAGTAACCCTAATTGATTAGATATCTACCACTGGTGTTTTACTTCATAATTCTACTTTATTGACTAACTTCACTTGTAATTTATGAGAAATATAATGGTATTGAGAACAGTCTGTAGTAAACATATGAGGTAAAAAAATCTTGACACTAACTAAATTATTGTGTCGAGTTTTGTCCTCTGAGTAGATTTATTTAAGTAATGGATTCTATACTCTTCGTGCTTGAAATATTCTGTCCTAATGTATGCCTGTTAGATTAGACAAACAAATGTACATGAATCTCCTCAGGGGAATTAGAAACATACAACTGCTAGATGAAAATCAAGTTTAGAAACCTTATCCGGACATAGTTTAGTCAACAGATTATGCAGATATATTTGTGCGATGACAAATGACATCAGAACAAAAATTGAAAGAAAGATAATGATCAAAAACTAATTTTGTTACGAGTGACGAATATTGCGAAGATTAATTGAAAATGAATGACCGAATCCTCCTACCAACAAATATCGTTCTGATATTTTAAAGAAGCAAAATATATCTAATAACATTGCTCCCATACTTTGAATGGGAACTGTGTTGTTGTGCATGAAGACCAGAAATGAACGAGGACTCCTTCCAGATGACTGGCATAGATTAAGCATTATGATACTTCACTATAATTAACATAGGGTAACGACTCAACACTACATAACTAAATACATACGGAACATAATGTGCGTATGTGTATGGAGCGTTTGATATGTAAATATTATGGGCAAGGGATCATCCTTGATAAAGCAGTTCAAAGGATGCAAGTTCCAACAACAGCAGTGAACGTTTGTTGGGGTATTGTTCTAAAATACATAACTTCAGTATTCAGTCATATTAACGTTTGATGGTATTTTAGATTCCCAGGATTAAACGGCAAATGTGTTTTACGCTGGCATCGATTAGCCATGAACCTGAACATTTAACAGACGCCATATTCATTACAATAAACGATATCGTATTAGATCATATTAGATATATAGGAATAAATAATAGCCTCGCCTCAAATAACTGCTTAATTTGCAAAAACATTTTTCAGTAAACCCCCAAAAAACGAACAATGAATGATAAAGAACAATAATCGCACAATATTCTGGTAGGCTCAACGCAACGAATTACTTGCGAGTTGTCTTATTAACTCTTTACGTACCGAAGGGAAATAAAATAAGAAATACAAATAACAATAAAGTTAAAATGTATATTTGGTTTCCTATTCACTAAAGAAAAATTAAAGGCAAAAGCCTTCCCAGAAGAAGAGCAGGAGACAAAATTCTTAATTCACAACAAAGTAAAAAGTGTTTTTTATTACAAACACAAACGTACATGGAAAATACAGTTTTACAAAACAATTACTATTTTATCAAAGCTACCCAAGGCACAGGCTAATGAGTACTTCTAATGGCCTCTCTCTCTCTCTCTCTCTCTCTCTCTCTCTCTCTCTCTCTCTCTCTCTACTAACAAAAGTGCAGATAATAAGTTTAATTATTATTTACTTTGGTTTATATTGCCTTGCTTTACCTAATGACCCACGCAATTCAGTCATTTAAAACTACAACTAACTCTAAAAGACAGATAGTGAAAGGTTCAGATAACAAAAAATGGAGGTTTATTTCATAACCACATGAATGAATTCAGCAAACCTACTGGAACACTAGTTTCAGCAAAGCAAGTAATTTGAATAAAGTGAAATGGATTATTTACAGGAACTAACAGCAGCTCAGAATATGAGTCCGACTTCTTACAAATCTCAATGATACATAGAATAAACGCAAAAGATTTAGGTTTCTAAGACGTTGTATCAGGAATTTACTGCAAGGCCGAATTAAGGCTTCTTGATACTAATGATGCAGATTCTTCTCCCAGAAAGAGGATGTTGCGCAGGCCCAAGTAATTCCGGAAAAGACGCATCCAGATAACAATCTTGCATTAAAGAAACTCTCACTAATTATTACTAATCAAAAGGGGATGATTCTTAGTTCCAAAATAATACAGCTAACACCATGGAGGATAGGTTATGTGACTTCACTAGACAACAATAGTTGTACTTGATAGATAACTTCATAATGGGATATGTTTTACTAGGATTTCTTAGTCAGTGACTGTTTAAGAGAAGAAAAATTGAAACACGAAAAAATGAAAGTTGCAGTCGAAGGGAAGGAGAACTTGGAATAATTGTCACAATCAGACTTACCACTTGGGGAGATGATACAATGATCCTTGGTCCGTTTGGAATAACAATTTTCTCCATTGCGTTCAGAGAGGGACAGAGAGACAAAGGGGGGTTTAGTGGACCGGCAAAGATGCGTCTTGTCTCGATGAGGTCTCAGCTGAGAGTCTGTAGATGCGGGTTGCCTCGGGTCGCGGCTGTTTTCAAATTCCTCCTACCCAGGCTCTGACCTGAAAGGACAAAGACTAGCCAGTACAAAGGTCACAGAAAAGTAAGCTTAAGGTACAGTCTATCTAAGGTCTGTCCTGGCAAAACCTATCCCGTCTTGTAACCCTCTGAACTAAAATTCCTACTGCTTTGATGGTTGGGATCTGTTCAAAACAACTCCTGCCCACTTGCTCCTTCGTACATTGTATGCCCTCTTACTTTAACAAATATAAATTTCTTGTATTCGATTATAGCAAGGAAAAGAGGTCAAATAGGTAATATATTTACACATACACACACACAGATATATATATATATATATATATATATATATATATATATATATATATATATATATATATATATATATATATATATATATATATATATATATATATATATATATATATATATATGTGGTGGGTATAAGTCCTATGGGAATACAAAAAGGTTGGGTGGTCATAGCACAGTCAACAGATTAACACTGAAATCTACCTAGTGGTAATTCTCTTTATTCTGTCTTCCAAATCCTTCTGGAAAATTTGTTTTATTACAGGGTCAAAAGAAAATAATCCTGGGCTTACATTAAGATTTCTCTTCCATGTCAGCTGAATCATAACAGATTCCAATAAGTTCCTGGAAATAGTTTCATTACTTCGTAATATTACATCGCTAGGCGTCCAATTTATTCGTTGGAGTTTTCACTTAGATGCAAATATAGAGAATTATTTTTCTGACCTACTCTTACTGAATATTTGTGATTTAATTCTTTACTAGTATGACCTAAGTAAAATAAATCACAATCCAATCAAGGAACTTTGTATATAATATTGCTATTTTTGGGGGGCTATTTTTTATAAGCATGTTTTTAATATTACTATTTGTGAAGGATACATTTGTATTGAACAATTTTACAAAAGTTTTACAGCTTCAAATCTCATAAAATGTGGCAAACAAAGGGTGTTTGAGGACATTTCTTTTTTTTCCGATTTTCCAAAAATTGTCTTTATAGCTTTCTTATAACAAATATCTGTAATGTGGGTTGGATAGCATAGATCTCTTCCTATTATTCTGATGTTTTTGAACTCTTGATCTAAAAACTCAGGACTGACTATTAGCAAGGCTCGAAGAAACATTGATGAAAAAACTGAAATTTTTATATTTATATTATGCCCTGAATAATAGTGTGCATATTTTAAATGACCCCTTCTTTGCTAATCCCTCTCCAGAAGTCACACCACTAGTATAACCTATGCTAGATCACCTTCGGGGTTCTCCCCACTTGCACACATTCCTCTCAACTGTCTCCAGAAGACACAACGCTAGTATACCCCATGCTAGCCACCTCTACAATGGCACTCTACACCGGCACCCTACTGGCACTCTACATGCCCACTCTTACCTGCTAGTCATCCATATGCTTCCGCTAGTGTACTCCCCCGACTTCATGCCACCGGACTTCTCCGGCTAGCCACCTCCTAACAATGTCACCCCTGTTACAATGTCCCTTTGTCCTGAAGTCACAGAGAGACTACACTTGAAATCTTACCCGAAGTAGTGTCCATGCCACAACTTACCGTGGTGCACATCGATGCCCTAGCCTGCCAGCACCCTTACCTTTGTCGATCCTTCCTCTGTTGGGAAATCTTGAGCAGTAACGCTTTTGCTGACGCCCTGCTGTAGGAACCTGGCTCTACAAGTCTCACATCTTCTCCACGGACTAAGGTAATGTGATTGGAAGTTGTTTGTCGGCCCCTTACCTATGGCCTCCTTATACCTATATACCTGTTCTATAAATTCCTGCAACCTTATACCTATCCATCTCCCTCAGAGATAACAGTGATATTGATTGTGGTGAAATTGGGATTAACAGTGACTTATTTTAGCTTCAATTGCATACTTGTGCTTAAAGTACAATTATTACGTAAGACAATGGTTATGATATTTTGCCTATGAGTATTCATTATCAGTTTTACTCAAATCCTCTTGCTGATTCGTGATTTTGAGTCCCTGTTGTATGGCCATCAACTTTAGATCAACAGTGCCATCTTCCGCATACACAGGTGCCATACAGGTCAAGATATCTGGTTTATCAACAATGTAATGTTGATAAACCCCTACTGTGCATTCTTCGAATTCTACCCCTGAAAACTATTTGCCTACGAGAGGCCTAGTGTGTTAAGATTTGCAGTTGTGGTACTTTGCTTGACTACCTTGTGATTACTTTGTCTAATGTAATTCTTGACAGTGCCAAGTAACTCTTTTTATAGCTCCTGTACATCATCTTCTGATTTTAGTGAGTTATACTATTTAGTGGACATCGTAAGTTTACCTCCAGCCCTTTACATTTTTGGTAAGTATTGAGTATCATTCACTTTTCGCATTTCTGTTCACGGGAGCGCTGCAACCCTTAGTCAGGTGTAGTTATCAGAAATTCTTAATTAAAGCCATCTTATCATTCACACAGCACTGCAAGTATGACAATGGCAACCTTGCCAGGATCCGTAGAGCTTGGGTACAAGCTGCATAACAAATTTAAAATTCAGAACCCCTTGCAACTTAGTCAACCAGCAAATCAGTTTTGACTGGCTAAATCTGACTTTCCCCTCTGCTAAACAGCACATTTTCATTGGCATAGCCTGTTCTGTCATCCGTTGACTACAGCACACAACAGTAAGTACAATTTTCTTCTTGCATTTTTGGCTTTAGCATTTTTCATTTACAACCATTTAAACTTAAGGGTAGCCTTGAGCATGAGTTGCCATTTGCCACTTGCCTGTACCTTAACTGAGTGTAAGCACAGTGTTTACGAGATTTATTTCTTTTAACTTGCAGTAAGTTATGCTTCCATATCATGTCTATCAAACTAGTAATATTGTTGAGATTCAGTTGAGTAATACTCTTCTGTAATCTAGATTCAAGTAACATACAACTACATCTACTTCTGCATTTATCTGGCAACCCTATGTTTAGCATAATCTGTAGTAGTCTGAATGTCCTGACTGACTTGTGGTCTAGCCAAGAGTTCATTGACCCCATTTCTTTACCTGAGCTGCCACCGACAAATTCCCCTTATAGATGGTAACTTTGACAGCTCTGTCGAGAGAAACTTTCCATGCTTTAACTTTAGCTCACCCGACAGTCCACATGCGAGGACTCTCGTTTGTTGGTATACTTATTTTGCTTTAGATTTTATTACCTAGTTTACTGAATGCGGTGAGGCCTTACAAGCTAAAGAACCTTACCCTCCTGCTTTATGAGAAAAGTGTCTGTTTATGCTATATGAGTTGGACATACTTTGAAGCATATACACACATATTTTACACAAAACTATCTTGTCTGTGCAAACTCATTACGACTAGCTACTATGGATGTTTTTGCTTAGCTGTTTGATAGCATACTGTACTGAAGCAGGACATGAGATGTCCGTGCTGAGCTTGAAGGATATCCTACCTGGTTAACTGAAAGTTGTAGCGAGTTGGGTCTCTTGGAAGGGTCCAGTATTGCTGAGAATTCCTAGAGCTTTCTTTGACTGTTTTTTTTGAAACAGTATGCTTTTTGTGTGCCACATTGCATTCTTTGGAATATACTTAGGTTCTCTTAACCAGTTATGCACCTTTCAGTGTGCCCGTTTATGTGGAAGTGTTGTGGGGACTGCTGCATTTCTGTTGAAATACCATACGCACCTTTGTGTGCAACAGCCTTAGCACTTTGGGGAAGTGCCACCCCCATCCTTAGGGACACCGCCCCGTGTTTTGGGAACCTCTACACGCCTAGTGGTGCTGCTTTAAGCTTCGTGCTACTGCGTTGCTAACACACTACATCTTGCAAGACCTACTTACCTGACACAACTTTTGGGTGCCAACACGCTCATACAAGCCTACCTACCTTATACGCCTTTTTGGTGCCAACGCTCTCACACGAGCCTACCTACCTCATGTACCTTTTAGTACCACCGCACTCACACAAGCTTACCTACCTTATGCACCTTTCGGTGCCAACACGTTCACATGAGCCTACCTACCTCACGGGAATTTTGGTGCCCACACGCTCACCAGAACTAACCTGCTATGTGCCTTTTAGTGCCACCACACTCGATTGAGCAAACCCACCACCTGAAGTAATCTGCCTCCTATCTCCCTACTTGTGTTTGAGTGTCTCATACTGAATTCCGTACTCTGGGAGTACTGTACACAGATGCTTACCTGTCTGTTCGACACTCGCACTCACCCTCCCATTCTTGAAACCCAAGGTTTTGAGCTGTTACCTCATAATTAGGACTACTTACAAGGAAGTCCTACAGTTTTACACCCAGTTGGAAAAGAACCTCAGGACCCCCAATGAGCTACTCAGTTCGACGGTTAGTCAATGGATGAATGTATGTCTGCAGAGGTGCCCCAGGCACCCTACTGACATTGTGCCCTTTACTTCAGTACTTTAGGTGGACCCGTTTCAAATGCAACCCCGTGTGTGTCTTCCACCAATTCTCGGTCTCTGTCCTGGCAGACCCTTCCAACAAAACCGCCCACATTTGAGAGAGAGAACCGGAACTCTGCTGCTGCCATAATAAACAGTACCAAGATGATAATCTACACCAGCACTGATGGGAGGAAGACCCGGCTCCTCTCAGTATGGCTGTGGTTTTGCACAGACCACCAGGTGAGGATCTGGACCATAGCAGTTGCAACTTTCCTGCCCAAGAAGTGTGATATATTGATGAGCCAGGATCTTCTCTCGAAATTTAAACTCACAATAAAGGGCCCCCTTCCAGGTTTCAGTGACCTTAGCCTAAGGACAATGTCCCCTCCACTGCTGGGGCCCTAAAGAAATCAGATGGGCCACCTTTTCCCCTATCGTGGCAATCACCAGCCTGAGACCTTGCTCCCCCGGCTCCTAGTGAGTCACAACCTCCTCCTCCACCTGTCAAGGACCATCCGGAGCCACCTGCTGCAATCACTTCCAAACCACTGGGACAGGAGTGTGTACCAGGCTGCATTTATTCCATTGCGACTTCGAGTAAGAACCATCCATGCCCTCAGACCCACTCAGGAAGCGTTCACCGGGAGAATGTCTGGCAGACCTTATAGACAAAAACCACCTCCACGACAGGGTTACAACTTTCCCAGCTTACTCTCCGGGAGTGACCTCCCATCGCAGGAAGGGGCCTCCGAACCATCGACGAATCACACCCAGACACCCTGTCATGTCAAGGAGGATACCCTCTCAGATTGCCCTTCACCTGATCCGGGACGAGGAGTGCCTGATGCAATGGAAGAATCTCTGACTGGAGCTCTGAGGAATCAGATCCACTATCCACCCCGCCCAGGATGACCTTGGCAATCCTGGGGCTTCACAATCTGTTGGCCTGGCAAGGGCATATATACCAGTTCCTTTGCCTACCCCTGAGGACCCGGCCGGGACCGATTACAATTCCCCAGCAGTTCTGCTAAGTACTGCGCCGTCTGAGGCACCAACTCTGCTAGGAGGAACCACATTTTCCGAGCACTATCCACCTGCAAGCTTACTTCCATTCCCTACACCACAATGAGTCCCTGTATCACATTTCTACCCAGCACCACAGGGAACCCCCTACCAGCCGCCGGGCCAGGCATACAACCCTGCATTCGAGGAATCTCGCCAGCCATTCCCTTCACAAATGGTGAGTTCTCCAGAGGATGCTCCTCCACCTACTCAGCTTCGCTGGGTCCTTGACCATATACAAACCTACCAAGAACCTTACGTGATCAACCCCCTGAAACACCCCCTGGGTTCAAGCACAACTGTTTCTTTGAACAGGGTCTTGTGATTGGACCTATGGCCCCTTACCAAGTAAATTTCTCCACAGAGAGACTCCAATGCTACTGTCACTCACTGCAAATGCCCCAAGAGTACCAGAGGGCAGAGTACGAGCCAAGCTTATAGTCACGGACACCCAGGTACCATCCAAATTTCCTGAGGAACCCTGTGTACACCCCTACCCAGCTGCCAGTGCCAATTATGAGCCCTACTCTGTCTCCCTCACCCACGTCACTTGACGTCAATGCCTGGCTTCAGTTGGAAGGCCTATCCCATCCAACCCCACCTCCCTATGGGACCCCTTGTACTCAGCTTCATACAAATGTAGTGCCTACAGAACAAACAGAAGGGCCATAAACCTGATGGAATAGACTGGCTGTGCAAGATGAGAATTGGAAAAAAACTAACTTTAGCATTGAATCATCCTTTCCCTGAATACTTAGTACCTTAATCCAGGGACAGTACTAATATACTCCCTTCCACCCTTACTGGTTGTGTCTCGTACTGCTATTAACAGCCTACTTTACTTGCCTAAGCAAGCAGTACCCAAACCTATGTATGGTTCTCACAAGCACTTACTGTTGCATCAGACAAGATTGTCTGATCTAACCCAACGTCTTCCACATACCAGACTTCAAAATGTCTTTGTATATTATGGGTTAAAAGTCTGTTTTAACATGCATGTATACTTTGCCTCATATTAGTCTAGAATTTTATTATGTATTTTAGACAATGCAGATGAGAGAGAGTGAGAGTTGCTTTAATCAATCAGGAAAAACTATTCTAGAATTTCACACGAAAACCCGACATTAACATCTTCATTTAGTAGGGTGTCACAGTCTTCATTGTTTGTCATGATTTTTCACTCTTGAGATTTGTGAATATGAACATAATTAAAATATTCATTCCCGAGACACAGTAACGTACATTTCAAAAATAAATCCAAGTTGCTTTGATATTTTTAAACCAAGTGTTCCTGTGGCTTTGCCAGGTCGACTTAAGCCAATGTGGGTGTCTCATGAGAATATGATTTACAATCGTAGCTGAATTCGTTACTGATCCGACCTGTCCCTAGTAAGTTGCCCCTAAGGTGACATGTTTTTTAAGTACCATGCTCCAGTTGAGAGTTCCTTCTCTTGTTACTATTCTTCTCAATTCCCCAATCACGTGTACCCCTCAGCATTTCTCTGTGTTTCCCTTGCCTTCCCACACCTGCATCTCTGCCTACTAACATCTGCATCCCTGTCTACAAACCCTTAGACTCTCCCTTCTCATTGTCACCCCATTAACAACTCTTTTCTTGAACCTTTATCTGGCCGCCATACAATGATCTCTCTAGGTACCTGGCCAGATTAGTGACATGCCCTATGAGGAGGACAATGGAAGACTCATTAAGACAAGTCCATCAGAGGTGTCAAAATACAACCATCACCGGCACTGCCTATGATATAAATACTGGCCTCGACGACCCCTTCTTTGCTAGTCCTTCTCCAGAAGTCACACCACTAGTATAACCTATGCTAGATCCCCTTCTAGGTCTCCCTGCTTGTAGACACTCCACTCACACATCTCCACAAGACATGCCAATAGTATACCCGATGCTAGCCACCTCTACTACACCACTCTATGCCACCACCTTCCTACTGGCATTCCACACACCCACTCTTACCTGCTAGTCACCCTATGCTTCCACTAGTCTACTCCACAGACTTCACGCCACTGGAATTCTCTGGCTAGCCATCTCCTACTGATGTCACCCCTGTCCTGAAGTCACCAAGAGACTATGAGCAAAATTCTACCCAAAGTAGTGCCTATCCTACTGCTTACCACTGCACACCGGTGCCCTATTAGCCTGACAGTGCCCTTACCTTCGTCGATCCTTCCTCTGTTGGGGAACCTTGAGTGACAATGCTTCCGCTGACATCCTACTGCAGAAACCTGGCTCTACAAACCTCATGTCTTGTCCATGGACTAATGTAATGTGATTGGAAGTTTTTTGTCGGCCCCTTACCTATCGCCTACTGTAATAACCCCATCAATAGAGAGCAGCAGGTTCAAAATAAAAATATGAAATTGGGCTGGAATGACTGATGGAATGTGAGACTAACGAAAGAGGAGGGCTGAACAAAACAATCAAATACCTTAGTACTAATTTATAATATACAGTAATTTACATATTTACAAGTGAGTCCAGGTTCTGGGTGGCAAAATTACACGAAATGATCATTTACACAAATAACATTTAAAAAAAGTAAATGAATCATAAACCATTTCAATAAGTTAATAGACAAATCCATCACAAGAAATCATACCACAATATTATCAGAACCATGAACTGCTCAAGACCATAATTATAATAATGTAATGAAAAATCATAATTAACACCAAAATTAGGTAATATACAGACAGTATAAACATTAACAATAAAGACACAAATAGGCAAAATAATAATCACAAATAATAATAGGAAAGCAACATAAATATTGTTATCAGACCCTATACACTGCTCGATACAACAATTATAATAATGTAATGAAAAATCATAATTAACACCAAAGTAGCATGCAAAATAAACACAGACAACTCAAACTCTTACTGAAGAGGCCATAGCACACAGAGACTGAGAGATCCTCATCCTCACATTGAAGTGACCAAGTACCACAGACATGTCCGTGCTGCTACCAATGAAGAAGCCATTACACACAGGGATATGGAGAGGTCATCATCCACTCATCGAAGTCAAACAGGTACCGCAGGCCCGTCCATCAAAATTACTTCCAGCTGCTCCATTACTGCCATTCAACCATGCTGCTTTTGCCCTCATAACTGACAGTTACCCAGAACCTCTCAGATTGCCATCAAAACCTAACTCCTTGCCACTCTGCTGCCGAGATACTGAATCGTTGCTGCTACAAACCTGACCGGAGCTGTCAGAGACAATGTGATAGATGCCAACTCGTCAACTCAAAGAAAAACACTAAAGGGCAGGATAAACAAGGAAACAATAGTAATAAGAATGTTCCAACAAAACAATGACCAATCCTAACATCTCCCTACCCAACAAAAAAAAATTTCAAAAAAGAAAAATTTTTAAGTAAAACCTCGAGTCATTCCTCCAAAAACGTCAACAAATCCCACCAGCCAAAACAGACCCAATCCAGTGGCAAATGGTTGCCAATGTAATGGCCTCATCAATAGTTACCAGTAAGTTCAAAATAAAAACATGAAATTGGGCTGGAATGACTAATGAAGATGGAGGACTGCACAAAATAATCAAATACTTTAGTATTAATTTATTATATATACAAATTTACATATCTACCAGTGAGTTCAGCTTCTCGGAGGCAAAAGTACATGAAATGATCATTTACACAAATAATATTTAAAACAAGTAAGTGCATCATAAACCACTTCAATAAATCAATAGACAACTCTATCAAACGAAATCATACCACAATATTATCAGAACCATAAACTGCTCGACACCATAATTATATAAATGTAATGAAAAATCATAATTGACACCAAAATTAGGCAATATACAGATAGCATAAACATTAACAATAATGACACAAAGAAGCAGCGTGATAAATCATAAATAATAAAGCAACAACATAAACATTCTTGTCAGAGACATACACAGCTCAGCACCATAAATATGATAATGTAATGAAAAATCATAATTAACACCAAAGTAGCATACAACATAAACACAGGCAAATCAAGCTGTTACTGAAGAGGCCATAACACAGAGACAGAGGTCCTCATCCTCACATCAAAGTGACCAGGTACCACAGACCCATCCATGCTGCTACCAGTGAATACGCCATTACACACAGAGAGACGGAGAGGTCCTCATCCTCCTGTCGAAGTCAAACAGGTGCCACAGACCTCTCCATCAAAATGACTTCCAGCTGCTCCATGACTGTCATTCAACCCTTCTGCCCTTGTCTTCTTAACTGAGAGTTGCCCACAACCTCTCAGATCACCATCCAATACTTGACTCCCTGCTGCTCTTCTGCCGAGATACTGACGCGCTGCTGATACAAACCCAACTGATGCTGTCAGAGACAATGTAACAGATGTCAACTTGCCACCTCGATGAAAAACACTAGAGGGCAGGAGAAACAAGGAAACAATCGTGATAAGATGGTTCCAGCAGAACAATGACCAATCCTAACTTCTCCCTACCCAACAAAAAAAAAAATTTTAAAGAGAAAAATTTTTAAGCAAAGCCACAAATCACTCATCCAAAAATGTCAACAAATCCCGCCAGCCAAAACAGACCCAAACCTGTCGCAAACGGTCGCCAATGTAATAGCCTTGTCAATAGTGAGCAGCAGATCCAAAATAAAAACATGAAATTAGGCTGGAATGACTGACAGAAGGTGAGACTATCGGAGGAGGAGGACTGAATGGAACAATCAAATACCTTAGCACTAATTTATTATATATAGAAATTTACAGGTTTTCAAGTGACTTCAGGTTTTGGGTGGCGAAAATGCACAAAATGATCATTCGCACAAATATATAACATTTAAAACAAGTAAATGAATCATAAACAATTTCAATAAATCAAATAACAAATGCACTACACGAAATCATACCACAACATTATCAGAGCCATACACTGCTCAACACCACAGCTATGATAATGTAATGAAAAATCATAATTAACACCAAAATTAGGCAGTCATACAGATAGCATAAAAATTAACAATAACGACACAAATAGGCAGCAGAATAAATCATAAATAATAAAGAATCAACATAAATAATGTTATCAGAGCCATACACTTCTCGGCGCCACAATTATAATAATGTAATGAAAAATCATAATTAACACCAAAGTAGCATGCAAAATAAGCACAGACAAATCAGTTTGTTACTGGAGAAGCCATAACACACAGAGACAGAGAGGTCCTCATCTTCCTATCGAAGTAACCGGGTACCACAGACTTGTCCATGCTGCTACCAATGAAGAAACCATTACACGCAGAGAGACGGAGAGGTCCTCATCCTCCCATCGAAGTCGAAAGGGTACCACAGACTCGACCATCAAAAGGACTTCCAGCTGCTATCACTGCCATTCAACCATGCTGCTGTCGTCTTCATAACTGAGAGTTGCCCAGAACCTCTCAAATCACCATCCTAAACCTGACTCTATGCTGCTCTTCTCCCGAGATACTGACTCGTTGCTGCTACATACCTGACTGACGGTGTCAGAGACAATGTGACAGACGTGAACTCACCACATCAACGAAAAACACTAGAAGGCAGGAGAAACAAGGGAACAATCATAATAAGATTGTTCCAACAAAATAACTGGCACTCCACACACCACTCTTGCCTGCTAGTCATCCCTACGCTTCCGCTAGTCTACTCCCCCGACTTCATGTCACTGGACTTTGGCTAGCCGCCTCCTACCAATGTCACCCCTGCTACGACATCCCCCTGTCCTGAAGTCACTGAGATCCTACACCTGAATTCTTACCCAAAGCAGTGCCTATGCCACTTACTGCTACACGCCGATGCCCTGTTATCCTGCCGGCGCCCTTACCTGCGTCAATCCTTCCTCTGTTGGGGAACCTTGAGCGACAACGCTTCCACTGATGCCCTACTGCAGGGACCTGGCTCTACAAACAGACTAAGGTAATGTGATTGGAAGTTGTTTGTCGGCCCCTTACCTATTGCCTACCTATGACTATATACCTGTTCTCTAAATTCCTGCAACTTTCTACCTATCCATTTCTCTCAGAGATACCTGTGATTTTGATTGTGGTGGAATTGTGATTATTAGTGACATACTTGTGCTTAAAGTGTAATTATTACATAAGACAAGTGTTGTGATATTTGCGTACGAGAATTCATTATCATTTTTACCCAAATCCCTAAATATGTGTTTCAACATTCCTACTCTTGCAGATTCATGATTTCGAGTCCCTGTTGTGTGACCATCAACTGTAGGTCAACGGTGCCATTTCCTGCATACACAGATGCCATACCAGTCAAGATATCCGGTTTATCAACAGTGCAACATTCTCGCATATCGTACCCCCTACTGTGCATTCTTCGGATCCTTCCCCTGAAAAGTTTTAGCTTACAAAAGGCCTAGTGTGTTAAGATTTGCAGTTGTGACACTTTCCTTGTGATTACTTTGTGTAAGGTCATTCTCGATAGTGTCACGGAGCTCTTTTGATAGCTGCTGTACATATTTCATCTTCTGATTTTAGTGAATTATTACTATTTAGTGGACAGCCGAAGTTTACCTCCATCCCTTTATATTTCTGGTAAACATCGAGTATCAGTCACTTTTCTGTTCACGGGAGCACCGCTACAATCAGTCAGGTGTAGTTATCAGAAATTCTTAATTAAAACCACCTTATCATTCACAACACAAACGCGAGCGTGACAACATGTTGCAGGCAGAGAGCAAAATGAACTTAGGGGAATTTGATCCCCCATTGGTCATTACTAAACACGGCCAAATATATTTGACCACCCAGGGGCCAGTACTAAACATGGAGAAATACGTTTAATTCCCCAGGTACTAGTAATAAACACGGTGAAATAGTGCAGGTGAGTCACTGTTTTGCTATGTTCAATACCAGCCCCTGAAGGGATTAAATGTGTCGCTTTCTGCCTGATATTTCAGGCAGTTCGCCAAATGCCCGGTTTCACTACCTGCCTGTAACACACACACACACACACACACACACACACACACACACACACACACACACACATATATATATATATATATATATATATATATATATATATATATATATATATATATATATATATATATATATATATATATATATATATATATATATATATATATATATATATATATATATATATATATATATATATATATATATATATATATATATATATATATATATATACATATATATATATATATATATATATATATATATATATATATATATATATATATATATATATATATATATATATATATATATATATATATATATATATATATATATATATATATATATATATATATATATATATATATATATATATATATATATATATATATATATATATATATATATATATATATATATATATATATATATATATATATATATATATATATATATATATATATATATATATATATATATATATATATATATATATATATATATATATATATATATATATATATATATATATATATATATATATATATATATATATATATATATATTATATATATATATATATATATATATATATATATATATATATATATATATATATATATATATATATATATATATATATATATATATATATATATATATATATATATATATATATAATATATATATATATATATATATATATATATATATATATATATATATATATATACATATATATATATATATATATATATATATATATATATATATATATATATATATATATATATATATATATATATATATATATATATATATATATATATATATATATATATATATATATATATATATATATATATATATATATATATATATATATATATATATATATATATATATATATATATATATATATATATATATATATATATATATATATATATATATATATATATATATATATATATATATATATATATATATATATATATATATATATATATATATATATATATATATATATATATATATATATATATATATATATATATATATATATATATATATATATATATATATATATATATATATATATATATATATATATATATATATATATATACATATATATATATATATATATATATTATATATATATATATATATATATGTAAGTTTTATCTCCATGTCCTTAACCTAGATTTTAGGCGGTGTCCTTTTTAGTTGTGTCTTTGTATATTTATTCCTTTTAAATGATTGATATCTCTCAGAAAGACGTATAGAGTTCGAGATCGGTAAGTTCTTAATTAGTACTTAATATTATAAAGATCAGTACAAAATTAACAAGTTACAATGATAGAAACGAATCACTCTTGAACCATTTCCAGGTGAGGACACAGTTTTTTAGTCAGACGTTAGTTCCACCTCCTTCTAGCCTTAAAGGCCTCCCCTTCAAGTAGTGATTTATCATCCCACACATAATTGATTATCTATATCACTTGGGTCAACCCCAAATTCCTGGAACTTCACTAAAACACCTTTTTGTCTGTAAATCGAAATGATCTTTTTGGTTACAGCTTTGAACAAATAAGCAATATTTTAAACAATATTTTCCCAATGACTGAGAAAAAAGTTTTTAGTTTAACTTTTACATAAGAAGGATCCATGGCTAACCTGGGCTTTTTAGTTGTGTCGAATGATCAATTTAAACCATTTCCAGATATTTTTAGTCAGACGTTATAAATGGCATGATCTTTTGGTTACAGCTTTGAACAAATAAGCAATATTTTTAAACAATATTTTCCCAATGACTGAGAAAAAAAGTTTTTAGTTTAACTTTTGAGATCTGAGATTACTGATGGAGAAACTTCAAGTGAGGAAGCTAAAACGAAATGGTTTAGTAGAGTCGGCCAAATTTTGATTTCCGAAACATTCCTTGAAGACGGCTGATCTCCGCAATCACTAACGAGGACTGGGCCGTTTAAATGACCAAGAATGAAGGTGGAGCAACATAATCCTGAACTACGAATATGAGGGACAAATTCTTATCATCTGTCACCTGGAAGTCTTCTTTGGTGAGTCATAGTTATATTTTTCCAGGAAAAGATTTAACATTAGCTTGACCGATCAGTCCTTTAGGTAAATCATTAAGATGACATGATAATCGAGAAATACAAGGATCTCTACTGCTGTCTGAAACGCATCATATAAAAGTTTCCAATATCTGTCTATACACGAACCCTTTAAAAAATAAGTTGTGAAAACCTTTCAGTGGAATAAATGAAATAGACATCACAGCATCTTATTCAGAAGTGGGGAAAAGATTCATAAATTGGTATGAAGTATGGTTGGAGTAAAAAGGTAAATAATAAAGATGCAATAGTTTCTCGAACTTTGATTTTGTCTCTATTTTATTCGTTTTTTTTTTTTTCTTCATCGTTTCAATTTAAATTATTATTCTTTTACTTTGACAAACCTGCTCAAAATAACGCTTTTCCTCTTCAGATAATACTGCAGCTTCGTTTTCTTATTTTATTAACACCGTCTTTCTTATTCAGCTGTTCCTTTAACTGAATGCCCTCTTACAATTCTTTCCATCACTACTGCTGAAGAAGATGCGCAGAATCAAGGCTAATTTCTATATATATATAAAAAGAAAGAGAGATTCATGGACTCTTTTTTCTTTAATTTCTGCACGTAAATAAGATATTTTGCTCACCTGTCAAGCCTACTTTGTCTACCTTATCTCAGAAAATTAATATGTAAAATATCAGTGAGGGAAGTAAGGGATTTTAAAAGGTCCCTCATTCTGTCACAATCCTTTCGAAATCTTTAGCTGAGAGAGAAGAGATCTGGCAGAAGTGTTGTCGACTTCCCTGCCCACTGGGTCATGATGAAGATTTCGGGACGATTAGGCCGTATTATTTTCGGCCGTGAACCTGTTAGACCGTTACAATTTAGACCTTACGAAGTTTAGACCGTAAGGCATGGCGGGAGTCCTTGGGACACCATGTTTAGTGCTAACCCCTCGGGGATCAAAGTATTATATACACCCATTTCGGCCGTTTGCCAGTTTGGATGTTACGGCCTAAATGACCTACGGCCGAAACGACCAGGACCGATGATGAATGGGCCAGTCGGAGCCAGTCAGATGTCGACAATGGACTTACATTAATCATTCGTGTAACGTTTACAGGGGAAGGGTGGCATAGAGGTTCAAAGGTTACGACCTACGTTAGTGTATGCATGTATGAAAGTCTGATCTCATTGTTTAGATGGTCTTTGCATAAATTTGTGTGATTATGCTCATTATTTGATTTTATTTACCTAGCGATTATTATTATTATTATTATTATTATTATTATTATTATTATTATTATTATTATTATTATTATTATTATTATTATTCGGAAGTTAAACCCTACTCATATGGAACACGCCCACAGGGGCCACTGGCTTGAAATTCAAGCTTCCAAAGAATATTGTGTGCATTAGAAAGAAATCAGAAAAGGTAATGGGAAGTACAGAAAGAAGAAATCACTTATTAAAAAAGAGGAAATTGATTAACAAATGAATAGATAAATAAACAGATATAAATGTAAGTAAATCGGCAGAATACAGGGAGAATTGCTATGCGCTGCATCTTCGCTTGAACTTCCGAAGTTCTAATTACTCAAAATCCTCAGGGAGGCTGTTCCACAGTCCAAAGGTGTGAGGAATAAAGGACCTCTGGAACTGAGAAGTTCGACAGTGATGTGCATTTATTGCATATTGGTGCTGCTGTTCAGCAAATTGGTTGCTCTCGGCAGGAAAGGGGATCAGGGATCAATTGTGAATGTGAAATATCTCTGTTAAAATACCACTTATGAAAATTTGATGGTCCAAGTCATAGCTGCTAGTGTTAGGAAACAGAAGCTTGTCTGTTTATACAGTTCTAAATTTCAGGACTAATATTTCTTTAATATAGTATTGCTTATTGTTGCCAAATTCGTTTTTATACTTACCTCTGGGATCTTGGTCATAGAAAACATGATATCTGAAAAATAGAGCCCATTCCTTAGCATACTCACTGACTGAAAACAATAATATGTGCCATCTACTTTCCTCAGGAGAGAAAAAGATTGCTGCAACAAAGAGGTCCTTCACTGACTAGCGTGAAGACAGCTTTATCCAAGTTTATATTCTTACGCAACTCTTACATTCTTTTGTAAGTTATTTGGATATCCACAAGCAAATTATTTCCACTCCTGAATTCGAATCTAGATTTTAGTCATATTATCATAATACTTTTGTTTTCCAGTGAGGACTTTGCTAATCTGAACTGTGACTTGTGACCTTCTTTACAAGCATGACATTAAGCGAAACCCAATTTCTTCTCGAACTCCTGATCACACGATATTTTAAAATACGTACTAAATAATCCAATACTAATTGCTCATACAATCAGAAATTAAAGAAAGTTAAAAGTACGAAATAGTTTCTCTCTCTGCCCGTCTCTTTGACTTCTCTCAGGACGCTGATGTTGATTCTTTTTTTTTTTTTTAATTCAATCCTATTTGTTTATATCCATACAAATCAATTCCACCATGGATATTTAGCGCAGTAGAAGAGTTCCAAACAAATATCCAGCTTAATTGCTCTCTCTCTCTCTCTCTCTCTCTCTCTCTCTCTCTCTCTCTCTCTCTCTCTCTCTCTCTCTCTCTCCTGCTATTATTCAGACAATAAACAATTATTCAAATGGAACAAGTCTTGGGCCTGACTTTTGAAATTCAAGCTTCCAAAGAATATGAGTGTTCATTTGAAAGAAATTACTGAAGAAAACCAGGAGGAACAGAAAGAGTGTTGATAAACACATGAGAAAAGGTGAATTGTTTTAGGGTAGTTAATGCATATGGCATTGCATCTCACGTTGAATTTTTGATGCCATTGATTGCACAAGTTGGGCAGTAAAAGACCTGTGGAACAAATTTTCTGGTTAGCTTGATTTTTGTTTCTTGTTGATTTCTGTCCAGCTTTAGTTTCTATAGAGATTTGGGCGAGGAATTTGATTCTGTCAAGAATTGGCGTGGTGTCAAAAGCCTATAAACAAATCTTATATTTTTAGACTTCGTCTACCATGGTACATTAAACAGAACAGAAACAATCACCACGAATCATTTTTATATTAAAAGGGATAAATCCTGGCTGGTGTTCAGTGACATTAACCATGAGTAAACGGTATTCTATTAAAGGAAGGACAAATGCCCTTGAACAGGTTGATGTTTGATTTTATCATAGTTATAAAAATACGAGACCTCACGTACAATAAATAACTTCCGTGCGGTATTTGCTGACACTCATTAAATGTTTAAAAGTAATGGAGGATGGGGTGAGATAGTACAGCAATATGTCAGTGTTCCAGCGGCATTCACCGGAATTTACCGCGTATCACTAATGATAATATACGACTGTGTATCTCTCTCTCTCTTCTCTCTCTCTCTCTCTCTCTTGAGTATGTTCGATGTTCTTAAGGTTTGACTCTTTAAGTCATCGATAAAACTTTTAAGCAAAAATGCAGAAGGGAAACGTCAAGGCAATCAATGGAAGTAATTACAAAGGAAATGAATCATTTTTACTCCTCAATGGATCGACAAACTTTCAAGACTGAAGAAACCAAAGCAAACATCAGGTGGGGTTGGGGAGAATAATTGTCCTAGACGGGAGGGGGTGTTGGGGGAGCAGGGAGATGCAACAGTTTCCATGGATTGCCTAAATGGGGGGTTGAGGGTGCTTTAGATGAAATGGGGTTTGGGGTTCTGGGTGATGGCGACTCTGGGCCCCGGTTGTTGGCAGGGTGGATGGTAGCCTATTTGAATCGAAGGCCCGCGTTGAAAAGTTTTTAATTTTCGGAGTCATTACCATGGATTTGACAAGAGATATGTCTGTTTGTTTAGTCTTTTGTTTTAGATCTTTTTTGGAATAAGTTTTCTTTCAAGAGGGAAATCATGAGTTGATGGGTGATAAGAGTCTGTGTCTGGTTCTCGCATTTATCTTGGCAATGGAAGCTTCCGGTTCGTATTTAGGAAACAACTGGCTTTTTCCAGTTTCCTGCGTTTATGTTTTCCCACTTTTTACATGACGCTTTCCGTATTCTTTTTTTCATTAGTGATGACTTTTTTTTTTTAAACTTCCCATGTTCATTTTTCATAAGTTATATTTTCTGTTTTTACCCATTCATTGTTATGATTTTCAACTTTCTTTCTTTCCTTAAAAAGTTTTCATTTTCTATTTTCATGTCTTTTTGTTTTCTTTTTTTTTTTATTTCCCTTGTCCGTCTTGCGTAAGTTAAATTTTCTGTTTTTATCCATTCATAGTTGACATTTTCAACTTTCTTTCCTTAAAAAATTTTTCATTATCTGTTTTCATGTGTGATGACTTTTTTTATTTCCCTTTTCCATCTTTCATAATTTAAATTTTTTATTGTCGCCCCTTCATCTCGAACATTTTCAACTTTCTTCCTGTAATAAACTGACTTGTCCACTTTTTATAGTTTCTCCTAACTGACATTTTCCATTTTCTTTCTTTCGTTAAAGAAATTTTCTGTTTTCCTGGTTTCATAACTACCTTTTCCATTTTCCCATTTTTTCAACCATACTTTCCGCATCCCGTCGTTCTTTGCTACTTTTCTTTATGACTGCCATTAACAGTTTTTCATTTACAGAATAGGTGCTTTTCATTTTCACTCTCTTAAATGACATTTCTTATTGTTAATTCTATGGGGGGTAAATCATATTTCTTTTTTTTCTGCCATTAATTCACATTTTCATTTGGCCTCTTTCATAACTGGCATATTCTATTTTCCTTCTTTCATAACTAGCACATTCTATTTTCCTACTTTCATAACTGGCATATTCTATTTTCCTTCTTTCATAACTGGCATATTCTATTTTCCTTCTTTCATAACTGACATATTCTATTTTCCTTCTCTCATAACTGGCATATTCTATTTTCCTTCTTTCATAACTGACATATTCTATTTTCCTTCTCTCATAACTGGCATATTCTATTTTCCTTCTCTAACTGGCATAATTTTTCCTTCTGCATATTCATTTTCCTTCTCTCATAACTGACATATTCTATTTTCCTTCTCTCATAACTGGCATATTCTATTTTCCTTCTTCATAACTGACAAATTCTATTCTCCTTCTGTCATAACTGGCATATTCTATTTTCCTTCTTTCATAACTGGCACATTCTATTTTCCTTCTTCCATAACTGGCATATTCTATTTTCCTCCTTTCACAAGTGGCATATTCTATTTTCCCTCTTTCATAATTGCCATTGTCCATATTTCTCATATTTATTTCATGACGGCCATTTTCGGTTTTCTCTCCACGATGTCTAAACATTTTTATTTTCCCTCTTTCATAATCGACAGTTATACGTGACATTACCCTGAACGAGCTAGCCAAGCTTATAATAGTTAATTTCGTCAGTCGCAGATGAAATGATTAAATTGTAGCTTAATGAGCCTATAAAATAACCGAAATCTTTGATTTTGACAGTTTCTGAAACTGTGGCACCTTTCCTATTCTTCAGTTTATTTCTCATTGACATTCTGACCATTTTTTCTCCAGTTGCTCAAGCCATCCGTCTTAACACGCCTTAGACATGTCTTAATAATAATAATAATAATAATAATAATAATAATAATAATAATAATAATAATAATAAAATAATAATAATAATAATAATAATAATAATTAAGTTCCTGTTAGGTAGACAGGGTTCTGGAAAAAAAAATTTAATCGGCGCATAGATAAATTTTCTTTATTTCATCATATTTCTTCGTTTTGTAACCGGATTAGATTCTTCCCTTACTTTTCTCATTTTTGCACAAATACGCTCTTCTGGGAATTACCCTATAAAATTACCCCAAAACATAATTACACTTCTCGCCAATTTCCTCACACCCGGTATTTATCGCATATACGTTTCTCTTATTTCCTCTATTTCCTTCCTCCTCTAATAATACTCCAGCGGTTTATTGGCCGATGCAGAAGTTGGCCGTGGGGTAGCAAGACCCCTGGAAACCATCTCTTTCACGGAGTTCTGAATATGACAGGGCGGTTGTCTTCTGACTTCAGGTCAAATCGATAAGGATTTTTATATCTGGCGGATCCAAATTTGGAAGTCTGTACGTTTTTACGGATTTCGCGTGTTTGTTCATTTTAATTTATTGGTTGCTCCTCTGGTAAATACAGTAAATCAATGTATGTTTTTTTTATTACACTACCGTTGGTGCTGTGAAGAATTTAGTTTTGATTTTCAGAAAACAAAATTGTGCAACTCTTGCAGTATGAAAATTTAGGTACGGTTGTGTGTGTATGTGTGTACAAAATTTAGCGCCCTTTCTCCGTTTGTAAATTTTAGTAACAAATTCAGGAGACAGATGTGAACACCAGAATGTTGATAGTAAACTCCCCCTTATCCCCCTCCACACAAACGCACAAAGCTGTGTGATGATGAGAAGGGTCTCTTGAGATTTTGCCACTCATGTCGTTCTTGTAGTTTACCTTTCACAAATCTCCACTTATCTCCAGTCTCTCTTCTCATAGTTCGCTTCCAAGTAAGTTTGGGTCTTTTAACTATTCTGGTGCTCTTAGAATACAACCTGCCATTCGTCATTGTCTAATTTAAAACACTGTCCTCTCATCTAACCCCTAATATTCTTTTTAAAGCCTTCTTATTAATTCATCCTAATCTTTTAGGCATTTTATTGTCGTGCCATGATTCATATCTGTATATAAACATCATACTGGAATTTATGTACAATTTTCCTTCGTATGTAATTCAGTCAGTTTGATTTCCAAATCCTTTTCTAACCTTTCACTGAATTCCAACTTGACAGTATTGGATATTACAGCACCTAAAAATTTGAAAGATTCAACCAACTTAATCCTTTCTCCATCTAAAGTTATTTAACCCCTTTGTGTGTAGTCTGGCTTTATAACGTCTGTTTTTCTTTAAAGATTTATTTTGAGTCCCATCTCTCTAGACATATGATGCAGTCTATGAAGCAAGCTCCAATCTAAACCTCTTCTTCCATCTCTGTCCACTTTTTTCATTATAAAATCAATGAAAAGGTCAAAGAGGAAAAGTAAATTAATATTCCTTTGTAGCACCCACTGCTTACTGAAAATTCACAGAACAAGACCCCCATCAACATAGCTTTACATGATTCAAAACTTTCATTAAAATTGGTTTGTGGGCGTTATCAAATGCCTTCCTATAATTAACAAAAGACATCACAAGGGAAGTTTTAAATTCCATGCACTGTTGCACTATATCTCTTAACACAGATATTGATCTGCGCAACTCTTGCCATTTGTAAGACCAGCATATTCATCTCTGAGGTTCTATCAATTTTATCCCAAGCATAATGAGAATAAGCATACAGAATATTTTTACGACAACCAAAATATGTGCATTGTCAATAAAGTTACTACTTCCAGCCAGGTCACCTTTGTTTGTTACCTTACTGGTAGTTCTCAGTTATCTGGCATTGTTATCTCCCTTCATTTTCTGCTAAACAGTCCTGTTAGCTTACAAAGTGTCATTGCAGATTCGGTTTCTTTATTATCGATTCCACTTCAAGAACTGCAAATTCATTCATAAACACATTTCAAGTTTTCTGGTAAATCAATCATATTAACCTCCTCATATCTCCTATTCATGATTTAAGAAAAATGTTCCACCCAGCATTGTCTTTTTCCTGATGCTGTTTTCGACTAATATCTCCTTTGGACAGGTGTTATTCTCTATATTTTCACCTGTGGATGTTTCAGTAATGATTATGGGGGTTTCCCCTAACACCTATGCTACTCCCAGAAAACATGGATATGACATCATCAGCCTGTTATCCAAATATAGCCTCTTATGTCTTCTTGCTCATCGTTTAACTTCATTACCTAGACATTCTACCTTGAGTTCTTCATCTTGTATCTGGAAATTTTATGCACTTACCTTATGCTTTTTTCAATCCCAGGTCTTATGTGATATCTTATGTTTCTGTCTTATTTACCCATAGCCCAGTAATTCTTTTGCAGCAGTTTGAAATACACACTTTATGTCTATACAGTCCTTAATCACTGTCTCCAATTTCTCAGATATTTTTCTAGAATTGCAAGCTCATTTCGACATTCAGTTGCAAAAGCCTCTTGATGTTCATATTTAAGAAGCTCAGCTGTTTGAATCCTAGCTACTCTGTCAATATTTTGTTGAGGCTTATGAATAAAACTTTAGTATATATAATATATATATACATATATATTTATAGATGTGTATGTGTGTATACATATATGTGTATATGTGTATATGTATATGTATATTATATATATATATATGTATATATATATATATATATATATATATGCAATGTAAAAATAAACAATGGAAGAAAAAATGAAACTGGGCCATTCAACACATGGTCCTTTATTAGCAGACTGATGAAAAATATAAAGGTAAGTTTACAAGAAAGCTCATATAATTGACTTGATTATAAGGAACAGATGTTAATGAAAAATAACCCTAAGAAAAACAACAACATAAAATATAAAATCCCATGCTTGGACTGCTCTTCTTTTTATATAGATCACTCTAGTAAAGATTTAGAAGTGAGAATTAAGCAGCATAAGTATTCTGTCAAAACTGGGTAAACATCCAATGGAATATTCATTCATTTAAGTGAAAACTCTCATAGGATCAATTGGACTGACAGTTCAGTGATTGCCAGATCGAAAGATTTCTCTTCACAAAATCTTTTAGAATCTGTAATTGTACAGCTTACTTCCAGCTGTAATTGTAACCTTTCCTCTGGCATGATGTAGTTGAACCCCTGTATTATAGTAAAATTTCAAGAATGAGCTTAAAGATAAAATCCTTGACTTAATTACTAATTAGTTACCATATCTATGTTTTCTATATATTCTTACGTTTAATAGTTTTTTGAAAATGTTCATTTTGCTAAAATTTTATTGTTTACCAAGAAAAGTATAATTTAAATGTTGCATTTCTATAAATATGTAATCAGCTTATTCATTCCAAGGTCATTTTTGGTGGTCAGTCTCTTCCCCTGTACAATCCTTTAATTGACTCCTCCTTGCTTTAGAGCCAGTTGGGCCTAAGTCTTTGTAAAATCTCTCAAAGATTTACCGTTGTTTTGGTGTGTCCACTAATTCTTCAACTGTGTTGGATTCCAGGTGCATCTGTTCCCATCCTCAGGGATATCTGTATGTCATCTGTCAATTATGTGAGCTTTCTTGTAACCTTATTTTTATATATTTCATCAGTCTGCTAGTAAAGGACAGTGTGTCCACTTTTCCTTCGTGGCATTTGGTTTTATACATTCATCACGTTCAATATATATATATATATATATATTGTACCATACATATGGTACAATAAAAATCACAAAGCAAACTTTCCCTGTCAGGCCAATTATCAGTTCAGTTGGTTCGCATATATGAAGTACTTAGTAGATATTCTCAACCCATTATATATCTCAAATGCAAATATCGAAATAATGGACCTGATAAATAAACTAAATATAGAAATTAATATGAATCCATAGTTTTGATGTTGTATCACTATTCACAAAGGTATAGATGATCTGATAGCGTTTTTATCTGAATTGTTAGAGAACACACAGCTGGATATCCCATAAAAGTACTTTTTAATTGAACTGATTAAATTATGTGTAAAAGATTGTAAATTTGAATTTAATGGTAATTTTACTCACAAAATTTTGGTATGGCAATGGAAACCCTCATCCCCAGTGTTAAGTAACTTATATATGGAATTTTTTGAAAGAAGATAATAAAACAACATAATCCCACGTAATGTAACATGGTTTAGGTATGTTGACACTCAAGATGTAAAAACTTTTTGCTAAGTTAAAATCAGTACCATCAATTAAATTCACGATGGAAACAAATGACACATATACGAAGAAATAGTATGGGGTTTAAATATATATAGAAATATAATATATGCATATTCTGGACAAAGCAATATAGTCATGTTTTCATCTATGTTTTTAAGAGCATTATATATGAATATATTATGATGAAATAGATAAGATTATGCAGGCAAAAAATTTTCTGATAGTGTATATATTAGTGGCAAAAAGACTATCAAAAGAAAGAACCTTACAACACAAAATTTGTTCTGCCTTATAAACTGTAGAAAGATATCCTCATAAAAGAATTTTGGTGATTTAAGAACAATTTGAATAAAAACAATATTCTTTATGGTGACAACTTTTTATATTGGCCAAAAAACCATTGAACAACAGTGCACAAGGAACATATTTGTACATGTTAGTGAGAACAATCATGCTATCAACTGCAAAAATTGTTGCTAATACGAGAACATCAAACCCTAAAAGAAAGTTCCCATAGTTTAAACAGAGGGATGTATAAACTTAATCCTTTAATTAATAAATTGTTTAAACTTTAAGTGCAGTAGAGATTTATAGATTTACACAGTCCAGTAAGATGCACCTGACACCTGAGGGCAAATGTTAGTTGTTATCACGTGGATTTTTAGCCAAATGAGTTTTAAGGTTGCGGCCTGAGTGGGGAGGCTAAGATGTTCGTCAGTACTGTTCTTAGTTTTATTTGTGACTTTCACAGAACAGGTCAAGTTGGAAATATTGAACCTTGACCCCGTTTCTTATTTTTTCCTGGTAATGTGTGAGGTCATGTACATATATATATATATATATAACATAAAATAAGACATGCATGACAAGGGAGGTAATGTCACGTGATTGTGTTGATGATTTATATATATATATATATATATATATATATATTATTATCTTCCTTCCTTTCTTCATCGCGATGGAATGGTTGAATATTTTGAATAAAAACTCTTTTTATGGTGAATTATACAAAACCATAGCAGTTATTTAGAAATAAAGAAACCGGCCAAAACTCAGTATTAAGCCTACATCCCACTGAAGATACAAGAAATGAGTTGCACATGGAGGTTTTAAACCTCTTGGTTTTAGTTACAGAACAGGAGTTGAAATTACTTGAATATAAGTCATGTACATGAAAACATAAAACTTCGTTCCCTCTTGTCCTTTCTTTCCTTTGCAGTATAACGCTTTAGGAATACGGCCCTCAGTATTCTACTGTACATCCCACTGAAAAGAAAATTTTCAATAAAAATAAAAATATGCGTTATATATTTTTTACGTTAAAGAAAAATTTCAATAGTAAAAAAAAAAACACACTGGTTCCTTGGTTGAAAGTAATCCAGCTTGATGTCAGCACAGTCCGTTGCACTTAGGCTGGTGCAGTGTTTAAACGGATTAGGAGGTTAGCCTACATGAACAAACCCCACATGCAAACAGAGCGGATGATAATTGAATCTCTTCCTTTCAGCCGTAAATGTTGTGAATGAATTAAAACTTGAAGTTCAATTTTCCCTCCTCTAAATGAAATATGAGATAAGAGCCATCCAAAGTTCGTTAATAAATTCAGATGAAATAAGGGATCGCCTCCACGCATCTCTGCTAGCCAAAATTCCTTCGAGTAAAAAGTTTCCTTATTCCTTTTATTAAAGATGAGAGAAATTTTCCATACTGAATCTCTTAGAAGACACTTGCGTAAGACAGAAGCCATATTTTGTTTCCATACAACATCACATTTACTCAAATAACGTCCCTTTTGAAAAGGCTAGATTTGCTTTGAGAGCCAATATCAATTGACTTTATAAACTGCTTGTCAATGTTTACTTAGAGACTAAGTTAAACTCTTTTGTTTTCGTAAAAAAAAAAATTAATTTCGAAGTTATAAACATTTGCATTCCATTCGCATCTACTGTATACTTACTTTCTTTTCACTGGTTAATGTTACATGAGTGGCTTTAAAAATATTCAGTTGTAATCATTTCGAAGTGAGAGAGAGAGAGAGAAGAGAGAGAGAGAGAGAGAGAGAGAGAGAGAGAGAGAGAGAGAGAGAGAGAGCCTGTATAATATTAAAGAATGACTATGTGGTGGGAGAAAGTTTTTATTTTTCAAGTGCAGAAAATTATGAATAATAATAAGTTTTAGACTGACATTTCATATGAGATAATAGACACACGGGACTGGGGCAGTTGCCATAACCATTCTCATGCAAAAAGATATTTTTACTTTTGTTGTTGTTGTTGGGAGGTATGATTAAAATAAGAATGTCCATAGAAATGACCGTAATTTACTGGAATTATATTGTGTAGGAGATGTTTTAATTTTCTATTGCAGTCATGTAAACATTTGGATTCTGCACTTGCCTTCAATTGCATTTCGTGAAAACACATAAAGACGAAAAATATCCCATCTTATGATGATGGGTTTTTTGAAAATAGCAGCACATACGGTGGACTAAAATAAGTATGAAATTAAGGCATTATGATTTTCGTTCTCTCAGATACTGATTCTCGCTATGCAAAATTAAGACGATTATGACACCTGTCATGAACTACTGTCATTATTGACTCATGACAAATTTACTTATTAAATCAGTAAATACCTCATCTTACTCATCACTTTCCCCTCTTTTTTATTGTCAACATAAAACTAAACTGGCAGCCGCTCACATCGGTATCGGTACTGATGAGAAATATTTCCGCCATGAAATAAAGAAAATAAAGTTGGGAGGACTTTCGGCCGACATTGACTGAGAAGGCAGAAAATCTGAGTGAAAAAGGATATATGGCTGAAAAGATTAAATTCAGACAAAATGCAAGAGGAGGAACCTAAAATCCTTATAATATCTTCAATTACGTACAAGTTGAAGAAGTTTTATATCAGAATTTCAATATTTAAAAAGTAAGTAGATTAAATTTTTTTTCTCTTTCTCCCACAAGATTTCCAAACAAATACCAAGATTAGGCTCTTCTCTCTCTCTCTCTCTCTCTCTCTCTCTCTCTCTCTCTCTCTCTCTCTCTCTCTCTCTCTTTAATAGTAAGATTAGAAACACACAGCAAGAAGAAGTTTTCCATGTGACTGCTTTGAGAGAAATTATCATTAATTCTAATTACACAAGAAACTGATTATTATCAGGAGGTAGCAGCTTAGTAATTCTTAGTAAATTTAGAAATGTTAATACCTCAAAAATAATTAATGATAAGGAAGTGCTCGAGGAAGATCGAATATATATTCATGAGCAAGCATTTAATGATCAAATAATAATGGTAAGAATTAACTGCCTGACTAAATGACATCAATCATGACGTCACGCTTCTGTGGAAACTCATTCCTGATAAGTAACGAGAAGGAGGTAATTGCATTTAGATTTCCTTCTGGAGATTATACTGGCTACCTGATTGACTAATCTGAACACTCTGCGTTAGACTTCTCCTTGCTACCACTATCCTTTTGATGTTGTCAGCTACGAGAGAGAGAGAGAGAGAGAGAGAGAGAGAGAGAGAGAGAGAGAGAGAGAGAGAGAGAGAGAGAGAGAGAGAGAGATGGCATTCGTGACTCTGGGCCTGTAAGGAACTGCGCTATCTTGTCGGCTTAATTGGATTTCCAGTTCTCAGTAATAAATCCTCTAACTCGCTTCTGGAATGTTTTAATGATTGAGCGCAATTATTTGCAAACTCGTCCTATAAAGCTATTTGCAAATATAGATGATAAAAATACTACTCTGATGACGGGCATTGTGGTTACAGAGAAATCAAGGACACTATGATAGTTATGGCAAATCTCTTCGAAACATTTAGATTTGTGTACCACGTTGGCCGACTCTCCAGGTTCTCCAGTAGGTAGCTGCTGCGCCCATTAATTCATGAGTAGCTGTCTTTTACCGTTCATTCCATGTGCAACGGTTTAACTTTGGTTGTACGTAAATGTCGATGTCAAAACTTTTGTACTGATCAGGTAGCCTACTGCCCACACCAATTCATGCAGTGCGCCAAATTCGTTTTTTTTTTCTTTCAAAATTCCATTTAATATTGATCTTGAGTTACACCAACCCCAGTATTTCTATCCAGAAATTTAGGCGTTCTCCCGCGCTTTGTCCGATGGTGATTTTCAGAAATAGGTTATTCATGACTTTTTTTAATTTTTTACAGTGTTGCCTTTGTTGGTGTCATTAGCAAAAAGATGTCATCGATTTATTTATCTAGATACCTTTGACTTGATTGGGCATAGAAGGCGGCAGCCCAAAGCACCACTTTCGACTTGACGGAAGATGTCTCTCCAGTGCGACATGAATGGGGTTTCTTTTGTGCAGATCTGAAGGGGGTGCCAAAGGGTGTCCCTGTAATATCTAAAGGGGCAGCATCCAAGTTGCAACCCTTCTGAGGATGATCTCAGTGGTCTACTTTACCCAGGCATGTGCACGCCCAGTGCAACAAGGGTGTCTTCTACCGGCACTATGTGGATATCCACGACTTAAAGCGACCCTCAAGACATCACTCCATAACAATGAAAAAGTGAACAAGGAAGCATCCATCAAAAATAGCTCACTCGATGTTCAATTGCACAAGAATTTCAATCTCTCTCCCCCTTAGGAAACTATAGGATGTCCACGTAGACATTCTTAAGAACCAGATGGAAGAGTCACGCAAAATGGGATAAGCAGACCTGAATATGATCACTTCAACAAACGTCATAGCCCAATACTGGCAGCAAGAAGCGCATATTATGGCCATGCTCTCACATGTTGCTCCTGTTTGAGATCTGCGAGGAAAGCATACGGGAGGCCAGTGATTTATGAGTGGTAGATACGTATCGCCGCCCATACCACCGATAAGTAGGTGACATACCCCAGCCAACAAAAATGGAGTATTTTTTGACATCACCTTTCCTTCAGTCGATTCATATCAAATTAAGCACTACCACACGAGCAAAAGCTCTTAGCACTAGAACGTAGGTAATAAATCCATCTCAGTTGGATTGGAAATTATGGAAATCAAGAAGCAGATGCTCTTGTAGAAAGCAGCCTATAGGGCAGCACAATAAGCATTTTTTATTTTTATTTTTTTTTTTTAGCCCAGTTGAAGAATAAACGTACTAAATATTACCGACAAGAAGAAAAACATCAGGCAAGCTTTTTTAAAGGCTCAAGAACCGTCAAGTAGTATACTGGAACCATCATCCTTCAGTCGCATATGATTTCCGATGAAGTAACAGCAAAACAAGAAATTAAGAATTGGATATTTGTGCAGTTGGCAAATGATAGTGGACAACCGATGAACATGTAAATACTCTGAACAACTGATCAATGACCCCGGAGACCACCACATTTTGAATATCCTAGAAACGGTCTTTTTTAAGAGATGATTACACAAAATTAGTTCACATTTCTTTGAAATAACCACAAGTTTCTCACCTTTCTCTTTTCCCATCCTCCAGTATGTTAGGACAGTAAACCTTCCTTCCTTTACTAGAACTTTGTTTGTGATCTGGTTTACCGCTGTAAATAGATTTTGGTGCCTATTGATAAATCCGTTTGGAACACTGTTGTGTCGCATACGAGCACCGGT
>NC_089793.1:53101656-53104156 GCF_040412425.1 Macrobrachium rosenbergii
GTTGACTTGATCAGTAAAATGGAGTATAATAGACAACTTTGGATAGAAAGTAAATCAGAACATACATGCAAAAAAATCATTACAAAAAGTAAATCTTTTAATCGGGTTGTTGGGGCCTTGTCAATTCTAAAATTATTCGAGACGTTCTCGGCGCAAGTAATCTGGAGTCTTCCGCTAAAGATCCAACAAGGTGATTTTGTTCTAAATTATTACTTTGATTTTGGAAAGAACTTAATTGACTAGATATATTTCTAAAATTACGAATACCCGCACATTTACAAATTTCTTTGCTTCTAAAATTATTTCCAAAAATGCACAAATTTTACACCAATGTTATTATTTATCGTAATGGGGGCACCTTCAGTGCATCTTTTGGTGGTCCTGTCAAAGCGTTTATAAACAACTTCACCATTTTTAAAATCTATTCTACGATCCATTTTCCAGACATGCCGAACTTTAGAGCTGTACTTATTCCCCAATTCACATGCTCAGCTATGTTCGCTTTTACGTGTACCAAACGAACGACCACTATCACTTATATAACAGGAATCACAATCCAAGCAACCAATAGTATAAACACCAATATCTACAGACCGTTTTGCAAGCTTGTTCTTAATGATTTTTCTCCCAATTGTGTTAGGTTAATGGAATAGAATATTACACCCGTGTTTTTCTATATTCAACATTTGCGAAATCTTTAGACTCCTTCTGGAAAGAGAGTGAAGGTGATCTCTGAAATAACGGTTTTTCAGGTCTTTACCCTTGGGTGACAATACATCCTCCTAGCTCTGGAGAGACAATTTTCTAGAAAATATCTGGGATGACACAGTTTGTGAAAAGGTTTAACTCTTTATCTAAAAGTCATGGATCACACACAAGATATGCACGGAAACATAAATTGGTAAGTACGTTACTTTTCACCTAGGCATCATGATAAGAGTGAAAATTAATGTAAAAATTATAATCTCTTCTTTCTGTTAAGAGAAAATTAAAGGACTTATTAATTTCGTCTACCCGGTACTACAAGATCTAGAATAGGTAATTTATGATCTATTTCTTTTCAACAGTGAACTTAATGGAAGGACCATAACCAATCAAAAGCGAAAAAATTATTGAAACATTCTTCGTCAGATTTGACCATATAAGAATATCGTCCACGTGTCGTACCCATCCATGCAAACGGTCTAAGATCATCAGGTAATTTTCCACATATAATCTCTCTCTCTCTCTCTCTCTCTCTCTCTCTCTCTCTCTCTCTCTCTCTCTCTCTCTCTCTCTAAAAAAAAAAAAAAAAAAACTTACTACACAAATTAGCCAATACTGGAGAAAGGGACGAGCCCATGGAAACTCCGGCCTTTTGTTAAAAAAAATTACCTTCAAAATCAAATATAGTAGCTTTAGCTGATAAAGACGTTAACTCTTTAATTAAAAAACATGAACCATTTCCCAACTACCATATGATAAATGAATGTGCAGTTACTGCAAACTACGAAAGAACACCAACATTATTGAACACAATCTAGTTTAAAACGTTCTCAAATGAGGTTTTCAGTACCATTGCAACGTACCGAAAACGATGCGAAGATTTACCCAAATTACTAAACAATAAAATTCCGTATTCCATTCCAAATTCCTCCCATAAACAAGATGAGAGAGAGAGAAAGAGAGAGAACAAAGGCTTAGATACGTACTGCAGAAAACAAAAAAGTTTTAGAGATTATAGAGGAACAAAAGAGAAAGGGGATTAATTGCAGTTTACAAATACCTATTTGACATAGAGCCACCTATTAAAGGGTGGCAAAAGGAAATACAAATTGAAAGCAAGAGGCGAAACGAAATGGAATAATTTTGAAGACAGAGAAGGCTTTAGAACACAATACGAACTAAAAGTGGGAGAATGGACGAAATGTAGAAAAACGGCGACAATCGTGACGACAAAGCAATATCCATTGACTGTTAAACCTAAAACATATCCAGAGTTCTTATAGTTTCCATTGCATTTTTGACATCCAACGTAAAGTGAAGAGTTTTCTGTTGCAAATTCAAACTTTCTCTGCAAGCATGGATGAGGACTTCCATAGGATGCCTTTAATACAGCTTCTGCTATTATAAACAATAAGGAATGTATTATTACGTTCTAATTTTCCTTAAATTGTCTATTTCAAAATTTCAAGTATTGTGAACACTTTTCGCAAATTTCCTAATAACAGTTTTAATGGAAATATAAAGCTGACAAATAGAGAAGGTAATGCTAAGATATAATTCCTCTAAAACACATCTTTTAATATGCTACTGATAAAAAGTGCAACATTCTAATAAGCACTGAAAAACCAATCACTCACAAATCACAAAGATGGTAGTGCGCATGACACCCCATTAATTCCTTTGCATCTAATTAATCATATTAGGTTTTTTGTAAATTGTTGCTGTGCATATCATCATATATATAAAGAGCAAAGCATATCGGGACATTACTATGCATCCCAAGGAAAACAAAACG
>NC_089793.1:53109156-53111656 GCF_040412425.1 Macrobrachium rosenbergii
AGTCGGTCGATGGTCACTACCATTATTAAGGCTAAGGAACATATCCTTGAACATGTGTGATAGGAGCTGCTCCTATGAAAACGACCATTATAACTAATCAACATAGTGGTCTCATTGTTGAAATGGAAAGATTATTGTTGATCTGGCTTGAAGACCAGGATCAGCGCCATATTCCAGTGAGCCTTATGGTGACTCAAGAAAAGGCTAAAAAGTTATATGAGGCATTGAAAAGTGAAAAGCGGGAAGGGGGTGTAAGTGAACAGTTTATGGTGAGTAAAGGTTGGTTTAGTCGTTTTAAGGTTCATGCGTTATTTGCATAATCTTAAGGTACAAGACAAAGCTGCAAGTGCTGATGAGGAAGAAGCAAAAATATTTCCTAGTGGGTTGGCTGAAATAATCGGGAGGGGATTATTTACCAGAGCAAGTGCTTAATGTGGATGAAACAGGATTATCTTGGAGGCGTATGCCTAGTGGTATGTGAATCTCAAAGCAGGAGAAGGCAGCACCAGGCCATAAAGTCAGTAAGGAGAGACTGACTTTACTTGTTGGGGGTAATGCTAGTGGCGACTTTAAGCTTAGGCCCTTGTTAGTAAATTTGGCTGAGAATCCATGGGCACTCAAAGGGATTTTCAAGAGTCATCTCCCTGTTATTTGGAAGTCTAATAAGAGGGCTTAGGTTACACTTCATATCTTTGAAGACTGATTTAATATTCACTTTGTGCCAGCAGTAGAGCAATATTGTGCTTTTAAGGGTCTGCCCTTTAATATTTTGCTTGTGTTGGATAATGACCCTGGACACCCTTCACACTTGAATGACACATATCCTAATGTGAAGGTAGTTTACCTTCCTGGAAATACTGTATCCCTTTGGCAACCAATGGACCAGGATGTCATTTCCTCCTTCAAGACCTACTACCTCCGAAGGACAATTAACAATACCTTAAAACCCATTGAAAGAAACAAGGACTTGACTCTCAAGGACTTTTGGAAGTCCTACAACATTTATGATTCTGTGAAGAACATTGCAGATGCTTGGGATGAGGTAAAGCAGACCATTATGAATGGGCCTGGAAGAAACTGTGTCCACAGTTTGTTAATGAGTTTCAGGGCTTTAAGGAGACACTTGAAAGTGTCACCAACAAAATTGTTGGGATAAGTAAGGAGCTAAATTTGGAGGTGGATGCTGATGATGTCAACAAACTACTGGAATCCCATGGAGAGGAGTTAACTGAAGAGGAACTCACTCAGCTGGAGAAGTAGATGATCGAGGAGGAGGAAGAGGCACCAGACCTAGATCCCAGGTATAGGGTTTGACAAAAGGTTTTTCCAGGTACAGGCAGGGATGGTATGTTTCGAGAGTGAGGACACCAACATTGAAAGGTACACCAAGATACTTAAAATGATCATGGATTTGATCAGTTTTTACAGGGAGACTTTGGAGGAGAAGAAAAAAAGAACTGTCCAGCTTAGCCTTGAAAGTTATTTCAAGAAGCAACCTCCAGCACCATTCCCACTCCAGGCACAATGACCCCAGTACTTTCTCCTAACCCAGACTCGCCAGCAATTGTATCTCCAGCTCCATCTGCAACTTCGCATCACCCAGACTCCCCTGCACCTGTATCTCCAGCACCTTCTGCAGGTTCTCCTCCTGCATCCCCAGCTCCCTCATTCCTATAAGCCTGTCTCTACATCTTTCAAAATGCCCCTTCCAGCGTGCAAGCCAACCATACTCCTTATTTCAAGTCTTCCGTCCTACTTTACATACACAACTGTCACTGATCATACCTGCACCTGTTCGCTCAGTATTTATGGTCCAAACAGGGTAGGTTAAAGAGCACTAGCCATCTGGCGCTTTAAAGGCAATGGGAATGTTTACCGGTATATTCCATCATCTCTCTACCAACTTTCGTGCTATGCATTTAAAATTAAAAGTGAAAATAAAAGTTTTTTTTGCTCTTAAGACACTGTTTCAGCGAACATAATCTACTTCTAGTTTACGCCCATAACAAGCAGGATGAATGCATAAACAAACATAAATGCAAACGCACAAATACATACCACACCCACACAAACAGATACAATATATATATATATATATATATATATATATATATATATATATATATATATATATATATATATAATATATATATATATATATATATATATATATATATATATATATATATATATATATATATAATATACATATATATATATATATATATATATATATATATATATATATATATATATATATATATATATATATATATATATATATATATATATATATATATATATATATATATATATATATATATATATATGTATATATATATATATATATATATATATATATATATATATATATATATATATATATATATATATATATATATATATATATATATATATATATATATATATATATATATATATATATATATATATATATATATATATATATATATATATATATATATATATATATATATAT
>NC_089793.1:53114156-53117227 GCF_040412425.1 Macrobrachium rosenbergii
AAAATTTCAGTTGTTATATCGTAGGAAGGACTAAAATAATTGATAAAGATTTGTAATGTGCTCAGCGAATATGTAAGTTGTAATCATCAAGAGCCCAAAATCCATGAGATGTTCGAAATTCTATGGAGAAGCCTTTTGAAAGCAGTCACTGATACTCGTCAGGTGAAATTTGGAAAAACCTTCCTTATAGTAACTAATAAGATTTTAGTTAACTTGGATATATCCCTGAAATCTTAGATGTTTCTTATTTTCCATTTATGAAATTAAGTTGTAAGCATATCTTTCACTAGGTCTGCATAATTACTTATACCATTGTACAATAATGAAAAGTATTGTGATACGTTATATATTTAAGATAAATTCAGAAAATGCCGCCCTAGACGTGATACTATTCCAATAGCTGTGAATTATGGAATCCACCACTAGTGCTCAGCAGTACAGGTCGGATCAACAGGCGAAACAAAATTGCCCAAAATTCACTAAACCTGAACATAATTTGAAAAGCACTTGACAAGGAATAGGGAATGAGAAAAAATGAGGACGGGGAAACTTCATTATCGTGTTACTCAGTTCAACACTCAATGTGTTTGGTTAATCATCCTCTCTGCATTATTCATGTTATTCTGATTAGGGAAGGAGCTCGAGATTGATTTTTTTCTTCTTCTTCGTGCTCTCTCTTTCATCAATGAGTTTTATAGTTCCTTATATTCTGGGATTTGTTGAATATGAATATCTTTATTTTTTCCTTCCCTTTCCATGTTAACAACTTGGTTCATTATAGCAAGACCGCGAAGAGCGTGGAACTCGTAATTAGAAAATCTGCAGAAGAACAAATTCGCTTTGTATGTTCCTCCTTCATCTTTACTTATGTAGCTTTGGTTCCAGTTTCATTTCAGAATTTTAGACTTGATTGAAAGACGATAGTCAGTCAATTTACCCATCACTGGAAAAGCTGAGAGACATTTTCGTGTCATGAATTTTTCTTACAAAATCGACAAAGGGAAGAATAAACTGCTCTTACTTTTATATCAATCTGTCTATTTATCTATTTATTAATATTTTGGCTTAGATTGCTTTGCTATCAGTTCATCAGCAGGAGAGAGAGAGAGAGAGAGAGAGAGAGAGAGAGAGAGAGAGACTCGATTAAGAGGTTTCAGGATAAAAGCAATGGCCATCGATTTGAAAGAGAAACATGAAAGCACAAAATACTGTAAAATCAAGCAACAGGCGAACCATAGTCGTTAATATACAGGGCTTATTTTACTAAAGGCTTTCCGGATAACAGAAAACAATAACGCAAACGCATTATGAACAGCCATAACAGGGAAATATAAACTGCCAGTATTAATGACGATGCGTGAAAAATGACTAGAACATCAATATGAAGAGTGAATGTTGATATATTGAAGCGGAGACATGATAAATGCCATCACACAGTGTGTGAAAGTATAATATTATCTTAGTGAACTTAAATTAATATCCATACTATTACCAATGTCCTAAATGGCAACATTATGTATTAAAATTACCATATTAGAAAAATCTGGTAAAAGTGTCATTAAATTCATCAAAATACAAAAGAAAAGCGTGTGTAAATACCAACAAATATTTACCAACTCATTTTAGAATGAAGACAAGAAATGACAGATGGTGCAAAGTACATATTTATAATAAATATTACTTTGAATCCTGTGTCAATGAAAGCTTATTCGGGATACGGAAAGTGAATAACCAAAATGTTAATAATTGAAAGAACAAAATAAATATTGTGCTGAAAAAGCAATATCTTGAAAAATCTTTAAACGAATAAAAAGAACTGCCTTGATTACCAGAATAAAGAATATCGTGGAACAACATCATGAGACTATTTCAAGGCAAGAGAGAGAGAGAGAGAGAGAGGGAGAGAAAGCTCAGGTTGAACCAATCTTAAACAATAAATGATAACTAATTTTATTTTTCTTGCATTAATGAGCACCATCAATAAGATAGATCACAATTTTGTATAGCTTTGTTCCTTTTCCTTAATGTTGACTCTATTACTTCCTGTTTCTCGACGACAAATACAAAAAAATATTACGGATTTGTTGTGGAGAATAAAGTAAATTTTTTGCATATATATTAAAGCTTTACACCGGCAGAAAGTTTCAGAAATCGTAGTTATGCCACAGAGCTGATCTAAGATGCATTTTAATCAAGGCTTATCAAACGGAGAATATAGAATTTTAGCAAATGAAAGAATGTACATCCTTACAGTGATAGCAGCAAGCACTAGCGATTATTGTAATGATTTTGGGCTTCAATAAATATGGAAGTGATCGAAAAAATTTCATATTGTAGTAATTATCGTATTTTAATCATTTTTAAGAACTAGAAATAAGCAGTATTACTGTAAAATGACGAAACATTAATCCTAATTGCCTTTGTCTTGATCCTAAAACACACAGAGGAAGAAAAGCAGAAATGTTATTATCACTGAGAAGGAAAATCTTTTGGAAGCCTCAGTTTCTACTAATGACACCTTTTCTGTACTTCCAAAACCCAACACTGAGCAGCTTCACCGGATGGATGGACATACGTTATCGAAATGAGGATCGTTTGGCCGAGTCAGCAAGCATATGGTACAGTTTGCCACGAGAAATAAGCCTTTGCCGGATTGCATCAGTTACCTGTCGAAAGATTTAGGTAATCTACCTATTCTTAACCTTAACTATATATAGCCACTATTAATGCCTTGCTGACTAAATACAATTATGCTCTTGTTTTCACATATATTAGAAACGAACTGCACACAGGTCCTTGAATGAGACATCTGGAGGCACAATCCAAGTTCGATTAAATTTTAATATATTTAAATTGATCAATCTATATCAAGCATCGCGTCCGTTGATCATTATCTGGTTAATGCAATCAACTTAGGTGGACGATGATGCATCTGCTCAATGATGACAAAATAGCGCGTCTGAAAAACTGCATCTGTGACGACAACTAGTTAATTGCATTAATCAGATAATGATCACCGGACAGGATGCATGGCATAGATTGAATCAACGTAAATATATTATGATTTAATC
>NC_089793.1:53117727-53132727 GCF_040412425.1 Macrobrachium rosenbergii
ATATATATATATATATATATATTATATATATATATATATATATATATATATATATATATATATATATATATATATATATATATATATATATATATATATATATATATATATTATATATATATATATATATATATATATATAATATATATATATATATATATATATATATATATATATATATATATATATATATATACACATACATATATATATATAATATATAATATATATGTATATATATATATAATATATATATATATATATATATATATATATATATATATATATATATATATATATATATATATATATATATATATATATATATATATATATATATATATATATATATACACATACATATATATATATATAAATATATACAGTATATATGTATATATATATATATATATATATATATATATATATATATATATATATATATATATATATATATATATATATATATATATATATATATAATATATATATATATATATGATAGATAGATATCTCCCTCCCGACGACGAGGAAAAGGATACGATGATGATGATTTTTCGCCACATTTACATTTATTTTCTTTTAAAAAAATGCTATTTTCGTGGCAATAAAGCTTTCTAGAAAATTCTACTCCCTGGGAGGACAAGATCAACTTGGAAATTATTATTATAGATAGATACATATACATAAATATATGTATATATATATATATGTTTATATATATATAAATATATGTATATATATATATACATATATTATATATATATATATACATATATTTTATATATATATGTATGTGTGTGTGTGTGTGTATACACTGGTTTGTGTGTCTGTGTATGTTAATTTTTCCCAATAGTTAAAAATAAGGTGGTCTCAAGAATTCTGTTTCCTGAAATGGTCATCACTAGCGCCCAGTAATCCAGTCAGCTTCAGAGAAAAAGTGACCTTTTTGTTTTAACAAGGCTTTCCCTCCATTGCCATTGATCACCTTATTAAGGAGGAGAGAGAGAGAGAGAGAGAGAGAGAGAGATGGTTGCCTCCAGCAAGGAATGATAAGTTTTTTCGTATAGCAGAGTAAGTTATAAATATATAGTTTTTTATGGTACCAGCAGCAAATTATAATAGTAGATCTTTTGAAGGATACAGAGTAGTTTAAATTGCTTGTCTTATTTAAATAAAAATTTTCTTCGGAAAAGAAATAATTTTAGATTCTTCAAGAACACAATTAAAGACGCACGGAAAACTTTTCCAATATTCCTGGAAAACCTGTCTACCATATACTTTGGAGGCTTTGTATTTCAAGTCAATGGTCCCTGTATGCTTGTCCTGTATGAATTGATTCATATTCTAAAAAAAAAAATAATAGTAATAAAAAAATACTCATAGTAGCATGAGTCTTAAAATGAAGAAGCAAATCCACAGTTGTATATTTATCTTTAAATATATGTACATATACATAACTGTGGAATTGCTTCTCCCAATAATAATAATAATAATAATAATAATACTGATGAATAATACTGAGATAATTTTAAGCAAATTTTACTGATGAAGATGCATTTTAAGGAAATTTTTAAACAACTTTAGATTATTGCTGGATACGATCTTGCCTTCAGTTTGTATAAACAAACTGAAGGGATGGCCATGGATCACCACTTGGTCCAATTTTTGCTAACATCTTCATGTGCTCCTTGAGAGCGCATAATAGAAGAATGTCCCATTAGGTCCGGGGCCCTCTATTTTATCGAAGATATGTTGACGACACGTTCTCCTATTTCGTCATGAATGTCATGCAGAGTCCTTTCTGGAGTTCATCCGACAACAACATCCAAACATAAGGTTCTATGGAGAAGGAGGTAACAACAAATTCTCTTCCTTGATCTTATTATTTCCAGAGGTGACTCAGGTTTCTACATTATGTGTGTATAGAAAAATACATTTACTGGTTTGGAATGAATTTTATAGTCTGTGTTTCTTTCTATCTGAAACTGAACTCATTTTAACCTCCTCCATAGGCTTACACCCACTGTCAAACTGGAAGAGTTTCCACGATGATTATCCTTTTTTAGTGAAATATTTCAATAATAATTGGTTTTCCATCACGACTTTTTTCAGATCCCTAAATAAACTGCTACTACAGAAAATGACTCGGCAACACCTGATCGACTGTGCTGAAACTAAAGATGTATGCAGTTTCCTTTCGCATGATGATACTTTTAGAGAAAATGCACAGCCATTATTCAAAAAGAGTTTCCAGCTTTAAAACCTGAAAATCATCCTGAAAAATCCCCTTTACAATAGGGTCTCTGTTCGTGAGTCAAAGACCGGCTCAGTCCTCTGTTTCGTCCAGCGTTGTTTCATAAGTACACTTTGCCCGGGATGTGATCACGGGATATAAGCATATGTGGGATGCACGATGAGGCTGTTGAAGGTCCGCATAGATTCCACAGGGGCATAAGTCATAGAACAGGGTAGCAGGTTATCTAACTTGAGCAATCAAATATACGAAATCATTCAAAATTATAAAACTTATATTGACAGCAAGGATTTTTCCATCCTAGGTTGAGTGCAGAACAACAACGACTTCTAACCATCCTAGAATCCATAATTATCAGAAGACTGTGCCGTCGTTAAATACCAATCGTCCTCAGTGAAATTGTTTATAGCCTAGTTTGGGCAACTGGGTTTTCCTCACTCTGTTTTGTACCATTTCATGTTAGTCTTGTTCTTTCTTCTCTGCTATAGGAAGGTTGTTTTAAGATTTTAGTGAACTCTTTTACCATTATTGACTTGTCTTGGAATGAGGTGTTTTGTTTTAAATATTTTTACTACATAAAGAGTTGTTGCCATTGCATTAATTTGTTATTGATGTTGTAAATTATATTATATTTTATAAGCCTTGAAAATGGGACTTGGAATCTGTCGCAAACGTCGGCATTGAAAAATAAACTGTAGATGATGAGGATGCCTTTCTCATTGTTTTTCGTGATGTATATATATATATATATATATATAGATATATATATATATATATATATATATATATATATATATTATATATATTATTAGTGACTATTCAAACTGCATGGTATCTATAGATACCCATCCAGTTTGAATGAGGTCCTTTTAGTAATTTAGTTAATGCAACAGAACAATTATAAGTATGTGATAAAGTTAATATATACGTATGTATACATATGTGTGTGTTAGTGTGTATTAACAGATAGTTAGACACAGAGAGATAGATGCATAGATAGAAAGATATATATAGATATATATATATATATATATATATATATATATATATATATATATATATATATATATATATATATATATATATATATATATATATATATATATATATATATATATATATATATATATATATATATATATATATATATACATACATATATATATAAATATATACATATATATGCATATATATATATAGATATATATATAGGAAGAATATATATACCATCATTGATATATATATATATATATATATGCGCTTAGTAGTATATATATATATATATATATATATATATATATATATCATATATATCCCATCTCTTTCATATATATAAAGATACAAAACACTAATTAAAACCTGACAACAGAGTATATATATATATATATATATATATATATATATATTACAAAATTAAAATATATTTAAAGATTGAAAATGACAATATACAAAATAGTAGAGCATTTATAAAGAATTAGTCAGCTCATCATTGATATATTTATTAATAGGTACATTGGGATCAATGATATCCCATCTTTTCTACTAAAAAGACAAGGAAAACACTAATTAAAAACAGAGCTACAAAACTGTTTAAAAGATTGAAAATGACAAGACAAAAACAAGAAATAGATTATAGTAAAGTCCAGAGGATGAAAACCAACAGACAGGAACAAGTTAGGAAATATGGGGTTACTTATAGATTTATTCAAGGTTTTATAGAAGAGACTTTGCCTCTTAAATTCACTTATTAAATTTGACTTCAAGCTCTCATTGTTTATGCCTGTTATCAAGCACGTGTACTATAATAGAAAGTCTTGAAGGAAGTTTTGCTGTCCTACTTAAATTTTAGATAAAAATTCAATATAAGGAAATGATAGATGCAAGAAATTTGAAACCTAGATGTGCTTTCATTTTCAGTTTTGTTTATTTGATGCCAAAATATAAATGTTCTTGAGTTATGTCATCTACTATAGTTTTTATTACTGTTCCTTTGCTGTTATCGAAGTCAATTTGAGATAGGTTTGAGCTTTGAATTGTTTTCTTCGTAGCACAGATTGATCCCATTTTTCTTGTTACAGTTGAATTTTCACTGTGCAGTTATAAATAGCTCATGAGACAATATTTTAAATATTGTTAGCATTCTTATATATATATATATATATATATATATATATATATATATATATATATATATATATATATATATATATATATATATATATATAGGTGTAACAATATTTAAAGAATGTTTATTATGAGCTATTTTATAGCTGTACAGTGAAAATTCAACCTTGATACAGCAAGGAGGTAAAGATGATTATGCATGCAATGAAAGAAAGCAATTCAAAAGCTCAAATATCATAATTATATATCACAATTATATATATATATATATATATATATATATATATATATATATATTATATATATATATATATATATATTGTAATACTTATACAGTATTAGATTTTACCTGTGCTTTAAAGCACTGTCATATGATACTCATCACTGCTGTGGCATTCTGTTATATGTAGATTTTTTAAAGATATTTCTGCCACTTTCTCTGTCGAAAACAGATCTATATTTCAATTTATTTTACCTCTCAGTGTTCAACAGGATATCGTTACAACAAGGGAAAGCAATAAATTTATTTACAATCGAAGTATGAGGAGACATTTTATGAAGAATCGTCAGAGGATGCTACATCGATAACAAAAAAGAATTATATATTTATCAATGCAATCATCTCTTGAAGCGTCATCTCTTTTTTTATATCTTCATATGTCTACATCATTAGCCCAGTTGTCGAAGATATGGATTCAATTGCTTTGACCAAAGGAAGCAGGTCTGATTTTTTTAAAAATGATTCTTTTGCCACGTATGATTTCACCTGCGCCTATATCAGTCTGTTGCATTATACCAACAGTGATATGTAGGCAGCCTAACCACTATGTCCATGATCTCTGCCAGTCTGTCAATCACGTAATCATTTTCTTTACATGAATGTCTTTGCAACTTACTAATTTTTTATTAGCCAGTCTTTAACTTCATCCTTTTGGCAGACATTGTCGGAGGTTTATTAATTGAACTGAATGATAAGAAGCGTTATCCAACACTATGATGGCAGATGGCCCTATATTGGAAGAAGCTGTTTTAAACCATTTTTCAAACACTGCAGAATTCATCTGAATTTCTAGATTGTATCCCTTTGTCAGCTGGGTAAGTTTGATCATTGATAAAATATTACCCAGAAATGTGGTTATTAAACCAATATTGTGATTGTGTCTACTTACTCTCCAATGTTATTGATGTACAATTAGAAGGAATAAATCATAGGTAAAAATTTTTATTCTGTCACGGCCTCTCTCTCTCTCTCTCTCTCTCTCTCTCTCTCTCTCTCTCTCATTTTTTTTTTTTTGCCCAGCTAGTGGAATAGTAAGTGAACCATAAAATGATGAATATCTTTATGATTAGTTTTCTGACGAATATACAAATAATTTTTAACTATAATACACAACTGTGATGTAGCTGTCCTTACGGATTCAAACAGAATCTAGAGAAAATGACCAAAAAAAGAAGACTGTCATCCTCAATCAGTGCAGTGTTTATACTCTGGCAACACTAAACCCCGATATATAGTACTTATCCTATGTTTATTTATTTGTGTTGTTACATTAATTGCATAATATCTATCACGGATCGCTACTATCACAATAATATTATCATATAATAAAACAGGTTAATTTGCAGCAAAAACAACAAATACAAACGCTATTACAATGATTGTTTACGATTTCGTGCGTCTGGTAGCATGCTACGGGTGACTACTCGTCTGAAAAACCCTCCGATTGTAAAAGTTGTGGTCATCTCGGCTGCAATCAAAGGGAGGTCTCAAAATCTAAGTCCGTATCAGCTGTAATCATATAACGGATTTTAATTTCTATGAGCAATTTAATTTTTTTTTTTTTTACGGAACTTCTTTTCGTGGCTTTCTACAGCTTGTTAGGACTGATAGTTATATTTTTTTCTCCTCCCTCTAACAGGTACCCGAGGGCTTAAAGGCTTTGACGCTTGCCTGTTAAACTTCATTTTCAATTCAATATTTGTTCCACATCATCAACTTCTCTTAAGGGCTGCACCAATCAATGCCCAAATGTTACTAATACCTCAGTGGAAAATTACCATAATTTTCAACGAGATCAAAGAAGAGGTGCAGAAGATATTCATGGAATGATAATATGAATGCGCTAAATAATCAGATCGAAAAGTAGTCAAAATCTTGTAGAAAGCCAAACACTGATTAAAATGAAGGACCTCGTGTTCAGTTGTTACATCAAAGAAACCATGGCCTCATTTAAGCAAGATTAGAAAGACATGACATCACAAACTCGTCATACTTTGGATGGCGATACAGTTTTGTACATATTTCTGATTCATACAGGTACATTCATCATATTTATGTATCCCCAGCCGAACTCGATCCGACTGCTGACGCATTGCAGTTGGTTTACCTTTAAGATTGCGAACACCACTTATCACGGGGTCAATGATGTCGACTAATTACCACCAAGTGTTGTTCAGATGATACAGTTTCTCATGGGAAAGTAATATTGTCAGAACAATTCTTTAATCGCTGCTACTGACTAAGCGTTTCTTAAATAACTGCCATTAGACTAACTGCACACTCGTTGCAAGACCGCTCTCTTTCCCAGGATCCTTTTCACAACCTCGAATGTCAGCAGTCGTCAGCATCTCTCCAATTTATGGATATGTTGCTCAAAGAGACTTTCTAATTACTGACAAGTGTCGTCGAAAAACATGCACACTCTCCTTACTCAGGATCCCTGTTACAGGTCTGCCAGTCTACCTCTCTGACTCCAGCAGTGCTTACTAAGCAAAACTTACGTAATTAACTATGAAGACTCCAACAAATATGCATATAAGAACAAATATTAATGAAATACTGAAACGTGAAAGTAAACAGAGATGAGACCTAGACTTCAACTCATGAAAGTATTTGTAACAAAAGCAAGTGATAAATGAATACAACAACAAGATCTTAACTTATAAAAGGAAATAATGAATGAATACATCAACGAAAGTAAATGACACGAAACTATCAAAGTTACAGGATTTTGACTGTCCTCAGTCATAGTTCATTAAACTAACCAGCTATGTGGACCATATGCTTCACTCCATTTTTGGTGAAATTTTTTTTTTTTACAGACAAGTCTGGTGATCACAGCGAAGACTGGTAATGTTATTAGAAGTAACTTAAAGTTACTTTCTTGTTTTTGTATGCCCTGAATCACCAATTTCCATACATTAAGTTTTGTATAATTTTCCTTTTCATATTTGTCATTATCTTGACTTTGCTGCTCGGTATTAAAATACTCTTTGATGTTACTTCACATCCACGATGAGCCTGGAAGTTGCATTCATTCAGGTCAGTGACCTATCCACACATTTTACTTGAAACTGGTCCTTTCTGAGTTAGAAATATAAAGTTTGTTCTCCATACTGATGACTGTTATTTGTGGTGGGTCGACTTCGTAATATTTGCACAATTATATCTCCTGATCATGCAGTAATGCGTAAAGAAAGGAATGTTTTGGCCGGCATATATTGTTCAAGTCGTTTGCATAAATGGTGTAATTAAAATGTCCAGGACATTATTGCAGGCTTTCCTTTTGTACCTCGATGGGAGTGTTGTGTCTTCTTGAAGTAAAAGTTTTGTTTGTTTAGTGTCTAGCATTAGGGTATGATTAGCAACACATGTAGGGAAAGAAGTATAGGAATGATATTTAAATACTTTCTTAGAATTTATAGGAATTCGGATAAGCAAGCCTTCATTAGTAAGGGTAGCTTTAAGGAAAGGATAGAGAAAGTGAGTTAGCTCAATAGGAAAAAAATAGGAAACTTGTTAAACTTCAGTTTAGCTTCCACCATCTTTTAGTTTGCCTTAAATGGTAATTTGATTTCGGAGTTTTCTTCGTGGTTATTAGTTAGGTGATCCTAAATATTCCCACATTTTTTAAAGGAAAAGTTATCTGAAGCTGGTGCACGCCTTGACTCCAGAATTATTGCTGCAAAACCGACATGCTGAAGTAAGAAATGTAACAATAGTAAAAAAAATAGTTATATACTACTAAGTCAACCAATTAAAGTAAACTCAGCAATAAATAAATCAAATACTGGGTATGTTAATGGTCATTAAATAATAACATAAGTTACTAGACTCTAAGTGTTCTTGTTCTTAGATTGTACCTTATTTTATCTTGTAAGTATTACTGGTTGCATTTATCAATTTCTTCTGTATCAGCAGCTTCTTGAATTCTTTTAACTTTGTCCTTAAGTATCCAAACTTCTTCTAATGAATCTGCACATGCAGAAGGATATGAATTACTCATTCTTCTTACCTTAAATTTAGTTTCTTGGACTTCCGTTACTCTGTATAGGCCTGCAAACCTTGTTGCTAGCATATACTTCATTCCACTTCTAACTTCTTTCTTTCTGTATACTTCATCTCCAATCTTATAATCTGTGGGTTTCAATCCTTATTGGTGTCTTTCCATCATAGCTTTCTTTTCTTCCTCCAGGTTCTTATTTGACTTTTTTTTGTATCACTTTACAGTTGTTCATTCATACTTTCATAACATCTGAGTAGCCCTGGTTCAAGTCCCATTAGAGTTTTCATAGGAGTTGCTTGAATACTTATATGATAACACGAATTTAATGCCAATTACACTTAAGGTAAGTTGATATCCCAGTTTGGATCTTTTCCAACAGTATGTCTCAAAGTGTCTAATACTTTTCTTTTATTCCTTTCTACCAGTCCATTACTAGTAGGATGATAGGGCTGTGTGTATTAAGTCTTTGACAAACTACATGCTGGCCTGTCAGAAGTACATCTGCTGCAGGTGCAATTATGGTAACGTTGGAGGTTTACACAGTTAGATACAGCGGGTATCTGATGCATGCATTTGTGCTTTTTGATCATGGTCTAAGTGCATGGAGACAGTGTGATGAAAGAGTGGTGGTCCTTCGAACATTGAATCGTTGTCGTCACTCTTCTGGGGGGAAGTGATTGAGTGAGTGCGTATATGTGTGCACTCTCTAATTGTATCTTATGAGAGGAACAGACAATGGCTGGGGACTTCGATTTTGCTTGTTGTTCAGTGTTTAAGAACCTCCATTGTGAATATCTCTTATTTGCAGCCATAGAAGTGAGTAAGGTAACTCATTAACACTTATATCTTTTCCAGACATGATGTGGAAATACCGCGATTGTGTTGCAGTGAAATTCTTCTGTTTCTCCATTATGCATTTTCCTGTTCTGTTCTCCACTGTGCATTTTTCCAGTTTAAATGTTGATTTATTTAAACACGATTTCAGGTTTTAATATATGGTGTTTCTTTTAATAGGAATTCTGTGTTCGTCCTGTGAGGACGAATATTTTGGAAGTGGTGTTCTTTACATACTCTATGACATTTATTTTGGTCTAGAATAATTATGGCCTGTTTAATTTATCTGATGACCAGAGTGTTAGTCACTAGTATTGGTTGGTCTAGAACCATTAATTCGATGGATTGTCTATCAGAATTTCCTTTACTTATGATTTCCATTTATATGGGATGTGAGCCACTCCATTTCGTGACCGTAGCTTTTGCTGAATTCTTTTTGTTAAATTTATAAATAAAGTAAAGTTTTGTATCTCAGTGTTTAATTCCAGTAGGCCTTTGTCTAAGGTTAGATAAAGAGAGGGAGAAGGAAGGTGCTGACCCAACGCGGGGCTACCGCTACCAGGGAATCTTAGTGAAGTAGGATAATATGATGCTGTTCTTACAACAGATACCACAAGAGATTATGACCCAAATTGACCTTGTGTAGGGTCGTAACATATGTTACCTTCTCTACCTTGAATGTATTACACATTTTGCAACTTTTATGTCAATTGACATCCTTATAGAGCCCTTTCCGGTGAAAATGTTCATTAATCTAACTGTTTCATCTCGACCTGGGTGGGCTCTTACCGGATTATCATACATGAGTTCATGATTTAAAGGTTTTGGCACAATCTTCTTGGCCATTATTTTGTGAAATCTTAAAAAAATTATTGATACATCGAGTTAGCTAACATAATACTTCATTTATAATTCTTAATTCATCCAACAGACATCCAATCTTCTTACCAGGATCCAGAGAAAAATGGGTCTGCTAACGTGGCAACGAAAATAAGACCTTTTCTGCGCAGGTAGTCACGTGAGCCCCTCTCTGCTAGAGGTTCATATGTTGAGGTACCGCTCACTTATGCGGTATTTTTTTTTTCTGATAATTCGTTTCCTTTAGTAAAACCCTTCTTCAGATAAGGCTTTTTCTTCTTTTTCACTTTACTGCTTAACAAATTCACTAAGGTCATGAGTCATTAAAGGTCCGAGAGGATAGAAATATCCAGTAAGAAGGATAAAAACAAAACTGTTTTCATCGTAAGTATTATTGTATGGGTTCATTTATCAAGCTAAGAACAAAGAACTTCTCGATACCCATTCAGTATTAGTTTATTAGTTCCATAGGTTTTCTTCTCATGCTTTGGTACTTGTTCTTTTTCTTTTTCTTCATTACTGTAATTTTATTTAGATAATTCATCCTAATTATTACATCTTTGGATTCATCAGCTTCAAACAGTTCTAATTCAGAATCAAGCGACTTTGTGCAGCCTTTAACTTCCCTTGAAGTTTCGCCATAGATTACAATAAATGTCTCTCTCATAATAGATAACTGAGACGTGAAAGCATCAGAAGTTGCATGTAGTCTGATTATGCTGATTGTGCTCTGCCATGAATTTTCTGGTCAATTTCGGTCTGTTAATGTAACGAAAAGACTTATTCGTCAGAAATTGATTTTTCAAGTTTTCCTTCCTCTCTCTCAGTCAGATTCCGTTCTTCGCTAACATTACCCTTTAAGCCTTCATTTTCAATTTCAAGTTCATTGGTTATATTTTTAAACAAAATGGTAATCACTTCACAGTGCACAGAATTTTCATAACAAATACTCCCTCAAGCAAAATAGAAAACTCATCGAATTTGGATTGCCATGTGGTCCATTCATTTGACGTATGCAACCAAAAAAATATTCCAACATATCTTGATTTAATCCCTTGTAGGTATGAATTGAACACAATATAATTTACTTAGTATTTCGTAAATGTCTATAAGAGACTTGAAAGAATTTCTCAGTTTTTAAATCTTTAAAGGCAATTAAATCATGTGTTTGCTACTATCATGGTTATTTTGGTATCTAACTTTTTCTGCTCCTCATAATTAATCCAAAAAGCATTTCGTGTTACTGTCATCATACACTGAAGAACAATTCATAATATCAAACCACTTAACAACAACATAAATGAAATAGCAGTTTCTTCTAAATTGCTGCTGTTTAAGAGACCTTTCTTACCTATGTAGTCATTTGCACTTGTCATCGAACTGGATAACAACTGTTATCCAGTTCACACGCTGTTTCTCTTGTCCTAACAAGTTAAAATAACTTCCATTTAACTTATAATAATAAAGGCCATATTCTGTCTTTCCCTGACGAATGGAAGAATCAGAAACAAAACTTCCATCTTGCAACTTGGTTTCATGTCGTCAGTACTATCATCCTTGCAAAAATGCGAAGAGCAAATCATAGCATGCTCTGGGTTTTTTATCAGATCGTCTACATGCTTGTACGCATGCATCTCTGAAACTTTCAACTCTCGAAAAAACAAAAGACTCTTATGCCTAAACCTAAAGATTTAATTTTATTTTTCGTGTTAAAACAGCCAAAAACTGTGCAGTTGTTTGGCCAGGGAAAATGTTTTCGCACTGACATTTACTGCGAGAAGAAATGTTGGCGTATGAGGCATTGTGAAAGAATTCATTAGAAACAGGATAAAGATGAAATATTAATAGAGGGACATATTCTGGGTTTCGTTTTTAAGCCAAATCTTTGATTTGGATTGGCTTAGCCCGAGCCCCAGTCGAGGTTTAGGCGCTCGCGTGAGCTCATTATCATACCCTCTCAGACTCAGACCTGCGCGTCAGCAGACTCGTTCTTCTCTGATCCCTGCGTCTTACTTACTATCTTTCTAGCTGAGGCACTAGCGGTATCTCATTTCCCACATATTCTATTAATTCTTTCAAATCTTCTTAGTGTCTTTGTTCCTTCACAAATTGTGCCCTTGATAGTTCTTCTGTTTATTGGATCACAAATATCCTATTTATGGATTCATTAAATTGTGAACCTTCGTTAATCAGTCTTGTGCTATCATCTTGAGGAATATATCTCGATGAGGCATCTGCATCCTTATTTGCCTTACCTGTTACATACTTTAATTCTATTTTATGATCTTGGGCAGTCATGAACCACTTTGCTATATTCCCAGAGAAATTTGGATTCTCATCACCTCTATGACAGCTGTGTGATTATCGAGGACTGTTATCTTGTAACTAAAGATAATATATCTGAAGTGCTTCAAGGAGTCTATAATAGCTAAAGATTTCTAATTACTTACCAAGTAGTTAACTTCGGTAGGCCTCAGCTTTCTACTGTAATAAGCTATAGCTTAATAATTGATACCTGTTTTCTGCATAAGGCATGATCCTGTTCAGATAGAACTTTCATCTTTTACTAGGAAGAATTCTTTAGTGAAATCTGAAAGGAGAAAATGGGAGGGTTCGATAACCTCTCCTTCAGTACTTCCCTCAATACCCTTTGTTCAAATTCCGCATACTCCCTTAAAGGATCCATTAATGGGTGGATACGTTTGCAAATTTCTTGATGAACCTGTGATAGAAGCCTGCTAATCTTAGAAATGATTTCACATCCCTCTCACAATGAGGCCTAGGATACTTTGTAATGGTCTTCACCTTTAAATTGTTTACTTCAACACCTCTTTCACTTAGGGTGTGTCCTAAGTATTCAGTTCTAGTCCTTGAGGAAGAACGTGTAATTTTAACTCCAAATTGGCTTTCCTGAGTCTTTTCAAGGCCCCTCTGATAAATCTTATATGTTCCTCTATGGCGTTAGTGGCTATTATCAAATTATCAATGTAACAGTGGACGCCTTTTCCCAGTAATCCACTCAACACAGTCTCCATTAATCAGAAAAATGCTGCTGGGTTACATTCAAGAATGAAGGGCATTCTTACATACTGATATCTACCATTAATAGTGGAAACAGCAGTCAATTCTTTACTGTCTTCATCTAAGGGAATTTGTAAGAATCCGAGGAGTAGATTTACTGTGGTAATGTAACGTTTGGATCCTACGTACATAATGAGATCTCTCATAGATGGCATTGAATAAGGATCTGTTACTGTGATCTTATTTAATTTCCAAAAGCCTTAACACAACGCTGTAAGACTTGTCCTCCTTAGGCACCAACAAAAGTTGGAAAGACCAGGGTGATTTAGAGGGTTTATTTATAACTTCATTTTTCATTTGCTGGACTTTCCTGTCAATAATCTCCTTTTGTGACTGAGTTACTCTATATGCAGGGATATAAATAAGTCTAGTGTTGGACGATATATCACTCCATTATGAATTGACATCTGTGTTTCCTAAAGTATCCCCTTCTATAGCAACTATAAGTTCTTCCTTTGCCCTACTTTTCTTCTACCACCTTCAGATAGTTATATATTATTATTTTATTTCTGTACAATTCATAGGCTGAAATTTCCTTTCTTCATTATTCTGGGGTTCCCTTCTCCCCAACTTGAATAGGTTTGGCATAAGTTTCAGTCAGCCCTGTCCCTGTTCCTTCTGTCAAGAGTTATGTTACCTCCTCTATCACTTGTCACTTCTCTCATTATTTTGTTTTGTCTGACTTTGTGCAAGCCTGATGAATAAAGTAGCTCATGCACTTGCGCTGTTTCTGAAAGGCTTATTAATTCCTTCCCTTCTAATATATGATTCACACTACACTCTATCTAATTACTTTCTCCTGATTTTAATCTCAGATCTCTCCCCAGTTTCAAATATGTCCCTCGATTAAACTCCAAGTATGTGGTAATTTCCTGGACACTAGCATGGATCACTTGATTATCCTCTCCTGATTCTTTTCTCTTTAGGATGCCCTTCAATACTGGATGTCGTTGCATCTAATTTACTCTAATTATTCTACAGATGAGAATTCTGGAAGTCAGACGACCCATTCATATAAGCAGTTGTTCTCTTGGAGAGAAAATGGTGATTCCTTACCTGGCCATAGTTGGATAACCAATCAATAAATGAGCAAACATATTCACTCCTACATTTAAGACTTGTCCCAAAAGTAAGAATTTTTTAATTGAAAATCAATGTCCCAGCATTCTTATGTCATTTCCATGAACATCTGGGATTCTTCAGTCCGCCACAGGCTTTAAATTTTTGTGAATAAGTTTTCCTTACACATGATATTCTTTGGTGATCCTGTGTCAAGGAATACCGTTATGGGTTTACTCAAGCTAGCATGAATGGGAAATATGGGCCTATAATTGGATTCCTCCTCTATATGTGAATCCTTAACATTGATTATTCGAGAGCTTATCTTTGAGAGTTTCGATATTTCTACTTTTCCTTCTTCGACTAGGTAGATATAGCCATTGTCATGGTCTGAGGAAAATTTATTGATGGATTACCCAGTGAGTAGTCTTGCGATCTCAGATACTGTCCCGTTTTTCTGTGACGCCAACCACAGCATAGTGTCCGTGTTTCTGGCAGTTA
>NC_089793.1:53135227-53177727 GCF_040412425.1 Macrobrachium rosenbergii
TATATATATATATATATATATATATATATAGTATATTATAATGAAGTAAACCTCTCACACACCATCTCATCTGCCAAGAAATAAAGTAATATTCCATGTAAGGTATTTGATATTCAGTAAAACCATATTCATTGGTTTCATTTCAATCGTAAGATAAACCGTAGGCAAAATTTGCCCCTACAGGACCTTTGAGGGATAATTCTTTAGTCTTCTTCCTTTGTCCGAATGACTGCCAAGGCCTTGATTTTCAGTCACTGGTCCGGTAGAAATGCTAATCCTCGCCCAAGGCAAGTTAGCCAGCAGAGAGGCATAGAACTGACTGTGTGCTCGGCGCCATCTTAAAGACCCAAGCCAGATTTACCTTGTGTCCATGCGAGAACCCCGTTTTGAGACGTGATCCCGCCAACCCACAACGCCATCTGCATGGAGCAACATCGTAATACCCCCGCACTATAAAAGGGCCTCGCACAGACAAGCTGCTTCTTAGAAGATTCTGGAAGCTTGACCAGGACACTGCCATCCTCCATTTGTCTCTAGAGCTGCCCCATGATATACGTGGCTGTCGTGGGCCTCAGTGACCTTTGTCGTGATTCTCACCTTCCTGGCGGGTCCCCTTTTGATGGCCCCCTTGTCGCGGATGAGGAATCCATCTCCTGCCAAAGGTAAAGTACCTGAATTGAGGTTCTCCTAGCCAGTCACGTCCCTGTCAGTCTTATACTATTTTCCGTTTCCTTTCATAGTACAGCATACCTATAGCGAGACCTGTGTTGATTTTATTTTGCGTTGCATTGATGCATGAACCAGTGAAGTGAAGTGTAACGTAATTGTTTAAAATCAGAGTTGTCGGAATCGAGTCCATTCTAAGCACCCTCTGTGTAATCCCTCGATTCTTTGATTAAAGCACCTTTATTCCGCTAAGTAACCACATGTGTCCTCAATTGCAGATAGGAGTTAGTCAGCTGTGGATCTGTTCATCACCTTGTGCACACAGTGGCATAACTGCTGTATTCCATCCTTATGGTGTCCTACAAAGCAGGCTCCCTTTTGTGTTCCTTCAAGGATATCCCATTCATTTTCATCTTAATCCTGTATTACGGGAACTTGTTTACCTGACCTATTTATGAAAATTATTATTCTTCTGATATGTGTTTTTCTATTGTAAATATAATTAATTAAGTTTGAACCTAGAAATTTACTTAATCACTCCCTCTTCTGAAGAAGGCCCTCAACCGTAATCTTGTGTATGTTTTTACCTGATCTTAAGGCTAAAGACAGCATTTTGTTAGCACAAGGTAAGTTAAAAGACAGGTTGCTTAGATAAAACATATCAATAGTTTTTATATATATATATATATATATATATATATTTTATATATATATATATATATATATATATATATATATATATATATATATATATATATATATATATATATATATATATATATATATATATATATATATATATATATATATACATATATACACACACACACACACACACACAACATATATATATATATATATATATATATATATAGATATATATATATATATATATATATATATATATATATATATATATATATATATACATATACATATATATGACTTTTATCACATCACCGTGATTCATATACAATCAGTTACCGGAAATAATATATTTTCATATATGTTACCGAAGGGGAATGTTTTAGTTGATAATAAGTTTGTCGTCCCGTGGGCTCGAACCATCGAAGGACAAGAAGGACAAGCGTCCACTGTAGTCCTGAGTTCTTGTCCTCGATGGTTCGAGCCCACGGGACGACGAACTTATTATCAACAGAAAATTCCTCTTCGGTAACATATATGAAAATATATTATTCCCGAGGTAAAATATTAAAGGATCTTATGAATATATATATATATATATATATATATATATATATATATATATATATATATATATATATATATATATATATATATATATATATATATATATATATATATATATATATATATATACATACATACATACATAAATATTTCTACGAATGCCCGAGTGGTACTAATTGATTCTGGGCAACGGATGAACACAGGGAGTCCCTTATATTGATTACACATCTGACTCAGTATTAGGACAATTCGTAGACAAACAAGGGAAAATCTTTGGTTTGGGGCCTTCTTCATGTGAGGGAAAATCATGTAAACACAAGGGTTCTCTTAACTAATTATACTTAAATAACAAACATAAATCAGAATATTGACGAATTATTGGGCAGGTAATAATATTGGCCTACTAAATGAATGAATTCTACACAGAATAACTATTCTACGTCGATGATGTCTTCATAACAGGAAACATCGCAGTCGGGGTAGAAGGGGGACCGCACGTGGATAGAGCCGAGTGGTTCCACAGTCGAGCCTATCTGCAAAAATATGCAAGACATTTACTTGCAAGAATAATAAGATGCTGAAGGGGGACTGAGGGAAAAGCACAAATGATGCCAAATAACTCAGTTCATCACTAAATGCATAATTGCGTTAACACTGAATGCTCCAGCACAAATTACTGAAGGTGATCGCACAATGGAAAATAAATGAAATTTAGACGGAGAAATAACAAGAGTTGTGGCTGACTAAGAAACCTTATTCTGGTACATTACCTTCGTCAAGATGACGGTGTCCTCGTTCGATAGGGCGCTGGCGATGGAGGAGGGAATTAAAATGACTCTACAAAGGTATACCGGTTTGAAATGGTGTCGAACATGTGGAAGGTTCAAGGGTCAGGCAAGGTTAAGGACATCTGTCCTCGTTGGTGTTCGGAGCGTTTCTCTCTCTCGATTTCTTTGCATCGTCTATAAATAACCCTCAGGGATTACGCATTGCGTACAACATATGTGGCGCAAAGGTCAATCTTTGCGACATTTTCTGATATTTAGCAGAAATATTAAATTTTAGACTAATGTACCACAAAGGTTGTGAAGAGAGAAATTATTGCCTGATGCGATAACGTAACTTTAGCCATTTCAAACCGACTAAGGGTGTAAATGTCTTCAAGGTGGGGGGGGTTTATTAAGAATATTCCTTCCTATGCCATCTTTCATGCAATAATTCAAAGTAAAAAGGACTAAGTAATTCAATAAGGTCAATTTAGTATGATTCACCATGGGCAAATTCACTTCTAAAACCTCTCTCACTACTGCCTTTTGGGGGAAAAAAGTCTTTTTTGGATAGGAATTTTTTATAACATAGTTAACAAGATTTTAGCACGTAACTTTTCTGATTCTACTGTGAAATGTAATGTTCCGAAACTGACTATGTACGCCACGATACCATATACGCACTCTGACTTTCTTAGATCCAAAGTTAAACAAATCATCGAAAAAGAGTTTGGATTTCTAAAACTGAATTTAATACCTATGAACCCACTAAAGATTGGCGGCTTTTTTAATTATAAGGACAAGCTACCGACCTTTATGAAGTCCAATATTATTTACAAATTTGAATGCCCAAGATGTCTTGGTAGTTGTAGTGGCTCATCAAAGAGAATGTTGCAGGTCCGTTATTATAGCCACTTACGATTGAGCTACAGAACTGGCTCACGAATTACTAACCCCGAATTTTCTAGTATTAGAAATCATGCCATTAAATGCAAGGTTAATATTGATAAATAAACAATTTTCCATCCTGGGAACTACCAAAAAATCGGATTACTTAACCACCCGTGAGTCTTTGTATATTAAATGTCATGCACCTCTTCTAAACTCCAGCATGTCTTCTTCTCCTTTGCACTTGGCCTAAGTGTACTCAGGGCATGCGTGAGCTTGTGGTCTCACTTCGTCTTTCCCCTTCTTTTCATTAGGTAGACTAAAAAAAAAAAATCTCCTTTCTTTTTTATATATTTTGTAATTTTAAAGAATGTAACTGCTGTTTTTAATTTAGCTTTTATTTTGAATGAAGAGAATTAATATGTATTTTTTTAATTTTACAGACCGATGATGTGTTTAAGTAACACGAAACGTTTCTTTCAATAAATATGCAACTGTTTTGTTGACTGTCGTCTTCTTTGGACTCCTGCTTGTTGTTGCATATTTCCTGCCTGAATATATATATATATATATATATATATATATATATATATATATATATATATATATATATATATATATATATATATATATATATATATATATATATATATATATATATATATATATATATATATATATATATATATATATATATATATATATATGCAACACCATTATTTATTTAAGGGTCTATTCAGTACGGCTAAGGAGGCTATCAGAGAGGGTCTTTGGTACAGGATTCCATACACTCGTAAAACCGAGTCCTCACAAACAGACTCATTTGCGTAAAATTCTTGTTTTCCTTCTTTCGAAGTACGCCGGCTGTTTGTCATATTGCACATCTGGTGGAATTTCTTTACTGCAAAATCTGGAAGAAGCATCCAGATTATAGATTATGCAAGAGACGAGAGAGAGAGAGAGAGAGAGAGAGAGAGAATATTCCCGCACATCGGTTCCGGCTTCTCTGGGGGTAGGGATTACTTCTACGAGGGGGTTGGATGTGAGCAAAGAAATACCATGATTTGTTACTAGTTAACCCGCAAAAGTTAACTTTCTTGTTAAAAGGCCAGGTGTAGAGAATATTCCCTATTCTACAGACCTTCCTAAAAGGCTACGAAACAGAGTACAAAGCCCGCTATCCCTTAACTTTGCTTATGATACTAAAATATTACATCTGGAACAAATTATAACAAAGCCAACTCATATTAACGTTGCAGGCAAAACATTCTTAGATCTAATTATGAGTCATTGTTAGCCAAAAATAACATTGCAAAACCAAAATGAAAGGTAGAAGAAAAAACGTTTCGTACCTTCAAATATTATACTCCTAATCTACTTTGTCCAAGAATGCTGGATATGGTGGCTGAGCTAAATGAAACATTTAGTACGAATGACGTTAATACAGGTAAAAGTTTTAACAAAGGTGTTCAATAAAGACTTAAATTCATGTGCCCCGTTGTTACCAAAGGTATTACCCGCCCTCCATCCCCATGGATAAACCATCAAATAAAGTACGAAATGACAGTCCATGATCTTCGGAAGAAAATACGAGATTCAAATTTTAATAACGATACAGAGAAATGCTATCAAGAGCTAAAAAGAAAGTGAAGATACTCTCAGAAAAAAGCGAAAACTCCTCTTATTTTAAAAGCATTGTTATTGATAACGTGATACCAGACAAGAAATCTAAAAGAGGTAACATAAATAGTAATCATTTACAAGAAACGGCTGAAAAATTAAACAAGTTTTTCGCTACTATTGGTCAAAAAAGTGATTGACGAAATTCAAATAAAAACAGAAAACAATTACTTACAAACAGCTGGGCCACTGACAAGTATTCCTTGTTTTACACTTCAACAGGTAAGTTATAGTTAAGGCGCTAAAAACCAAACATTTATGCCGGCTACGATGGCATAAATGTTCGGTTCTTAAAAGACTCACCACCAGTTTAGCTTTATACTGAATAATGGTAATAATACGTCCATTATTACAGGGTTATTCCCAAATGAACAGAAACACGCCATAGTCTCCCGCTCTTTCAAGCAAGGTGACCCTCAGGACCCAAGCAGCTACCTCCCGATCTCGTTGTTGCCTGTTTTGTCAAAGGTAATAGAAAAAAATAGTTTCAAACCAATTGTGCGCATATCTTCATGAAAACAATCTGCTTTCAAATACGCAGCATGGATTTAGAAGACATCTATCTACTGAAACAGCTTTACACAAAATTATAATATTTTTTTATATTTTGATGTAAAGTTTCCCTAATAATACTGGATGTTTTTATATATATATATATATATATAATATATATATATATATATATATAATATATATATATATATATATATATATATATATATATATATATATATATATATATATATATATATATATATATATATATATATATATATATATAAATCATCAATATACAATATGTGGAATAGATATAAATTTCTGACTCACGTGTAATATGAATATAAGAAGGCCCATAAAACACTATTTATCCACGTTGCCACACATATATTAAAAGCATTTCATTCTGTGCCCCTGTTCACTGGTAAAATATGGACAAATGAAATGTTAACAGGAGTATATATACAAAGCATATGTAGGTGTGACATTAAGTCTCCGACTCATGCAATGACCGTTTCCCAAGAAGGAGGGGAAGACAATCCCTTAGTGGGTTTTGGCCTCCTTAACTCCACACAATCACGTCTGGAACATGTTTCCTGAGCACCTGTTGGAGAAGAGGTGCTCCAGGAAATACGGCATGCAGCCTAATCCACAGCAAAACCATGCACATTAAGAGCCATCTACCATCTACTTAGTTGCAATGGGGATCTAACTTAACTGAAACTTGCCACGAGCGCCACCTTCACTGGTGCTCCACATCACTTGGCGCCTGGTGTCATCACCAAACACCTGGCCTAGTGCCACAAGTCTTCATGTGAACAAGCCTGCCTCCTTCAGGATCAACAAATAGCTTTCCATCCTCTTTCCTATACCCTGCCTTGGTGATTCTATCAGTCTTGCAAACTGAGGACCCATCTTGGCCCTTCTTTCCCACTTCCTGTCTTACCTGTGGCTTCACCTTTGCTCTCGCTTCCAGAGCAACTAGCTTCTTAGTACCAGTGCCATTTGTTTTGGCACTCCCATTTTGCCATCTTTGTGCAATTGCTTAGGACTGACCAGAACACTTCTTCAGGAACACTACCATTCAGGAAGACTACCATTCCTTCCAAGGACTTGGACAGGACAGGGATCTGGAGAAGAATAAACTGCCTGATAGATGAACAGATGATTAAAGTCCAATGAGAGAGAGGAGAAGGAGGAGACGGAGAAAATGGAGAAGGAAGAAAGGGAGAAGAAGGAGAAAAAGGAAAAGGAAGGAAAATAGTAGAAGGAGACAAGGGAGAAGGAAGAAAAGGAGGAGTTTGCCCCAACACGACTCAGCAATGGCTCAGAAGACAACATTTCCTTGCGAAGCTAAAAACCAAGCAGGAGAAGAGCAACACCAACATGAGCTCACCTTGGCTCGGCAGAAAACAGCCCTTGCTGAAGCTGAAAACCAAGAAAGAGAAGAGCAACCCCAACATGAGCTTGCTGTGGCTTTGGAGAAAACAGCCTTTGCCAAAGCCAAAAACCAAGCAAGAGAAGAGCAACGCCAACACAAGCTCTCCTTGGCTCAGTAGAAACAGCCCTTGCTGAAGCCAAACCAAGGAAGAGAAGAGCAATGCCAACATGAGCTTGCCTTGGCTCAAGAGAAAACAGTCATTGCCGAAGCTGAAAACAAAGCAAGAGAAGAGCAGTGCCAAAGAAGAGCAATGCCAACATGATAATGCCTTGGTTCAGGAGAAAACAGCTCTTGCCAAATCTGAAAGCCAAGCAAGAGAAGTGCAACACCATGCGAGCTCTCCTTGGCTCAGGAGAAAACAGTCTATGCCAAAGCCGAAAGTTAAGCAAGAGAAGAACAACGCCAACATAAGCTCGCCTTGGTTTGGGAGAAAACAGCCCTTGCTGAAGCTGAAAACCATGTAAGAGAAGAGCAACGCCAGTAAATGCATTACTCATTTACTGCACACTTTCCTACCTACTCTATTTTCTTCATATAGTAATGATATTAATATTATTTACCTTAGACTGTATCCTTCTTTTCTTGGGAGAATATCACATGAAGTTACAATTATCTTAATTTTATCTTTGAATTAATCTGTATTTAATTTTCCAAGTTCTTTATATCTCTGTGCGATAGCTAGCATAAGTTAATCAATTAATTACAGAGATCGTGGCCAGACATCGCCAGTGTTACGTGGGTCATTCAGTTAATGAGTTTAATAATTTGTTCATTCGATTTATACTGCCTTCCTTTACCTAAGACACAAGTAACAATAAGCTGAAAGCCATGCAAGAGAAGAGCAATGCCAACGCGAGGTTGCCTTGGCTTGGGAGAAAACAGCCCCTTGCCCAGGCGAAAACCAAGCAAGAGAAGAGCAACGCCAACGCAAGCTCACCTTGGCTCGGGAGAAAATAGCCCTTGCTGAAACCAAAAACCAAGCAAGAGAAGTGCAATGCCAACTTGAGCTCGCCTTGGCCCAGGAGAAAACAGTCCTTGCCAAAGCCAAAAATCAAGGAAGAGAAGAGCAACACCAACAGGAGCTCGCCTTGGCTCAGGAGAAAACAGGCCTTGCCGGGCCGAAACCAAGCAAGAGGAGAGCAACGCCACCATGAACTAGCCTTGGCTCGGGAGAAAACAGCTCACACCGAAGCAGAAAGGTAACATCAGCTAGCTCTTGAAAAGTCTCATCATGAGAATGCCATGGCACTCACTCAACAAAGAAACGTAACCCCTGGTCTAGCTAACCCCAGTCTTCCCTAACCAGCATGAGCATGCTCATCCAGAAGTGGTCAGACCTTGAACCCAAAGCATGGATGGATCACATAGAAAGGGTCTACACCAATTTTACCACCAATGCCACTGAGAGAGCATTAATTCTAAACAAGCATATGGGGGCAAAGCTTTAGTGGCACTTTGTGCCTTAACAGCTGTAGAGTAGGGAGGCTTTGCAGTGATCAGAAGTGCTGTTAACAAGGCATATGAGATAACTCCTGAATGTTGGAGACAATGTTGGCGTGGCCTACCCAAGGAAATAGGTCAAACCTGGACAGATTGGCTCCATCATAAAAATAGACACTACAACCGTTGGGTGGAATCTCTCAGTGTACATCCGCTTGAGGATCTCTCCGTGTGCATGCGAGTGGAAAACTTCTTCTACTACACTACATGCACACTAGCCACATTCATTAATGAGAAATGCCCTACAATCATTGCTGAATGCTGCCAGTTAGCTGATGATTGGGAAATGACCCACCATCAACACAGTACAATAAGCAAGAAACTAGTTCTGTCTCATTATATCACTACAACATTAAAAGCCCAACCTAAGAATAGGCTCCCATCTGAAACTCCAGTTTGCATTTATTGCAAGAAAAGGCACCTGGAATCCCAGTGCTGCTTTAAAGGAGGAGCTGCAGGAAAGTAATCTCCTGATCAAACCAAACAAACTTCACCACCTGCATCAGCCCCTAGCATGGATTTTAGTAACAACTTTTGCACGGTATGTAGACTTTATGGGCACTCTGTCCTCTGGCAGCATTGCCCTAGCAAAGCAGCTACTTCCACCATTGCCTTAGTGGTCATCAATTAAACCCTCAGCCCTCCAGCCACAGGTCCCATATTTGTAGCACCCCATTGTGGTTGCTACCATGTACGCCAGGTCCGAGCATTTAAGGATGCTGAAGTGCTAAATCTCCCTTATAAGGGAAAACAAAGTCCCTTATGAAGCCAAAATTGAAAATCACAAACACATCACACTAGATGGCATTAACATTAACCAACGGCTGTCTGAAGATCTAGGCACCTCAGATTTGCACCCTTGCAGTTGCCAAACATATCCCTGGAGGCTATGATCTTCTGGTACAGGACTCCCTGTCTCCACTGAACTCAGTACAATGTAGAGGGCCTGACCTCTCACAAGGTCCAACAGGCACAGTTAGTCTACACAAATTTGCCTCAGAAACACTGCCAGTGCCACCTGAGTGCCCCGACAAGCTTTGCCCATCTCAGTAGTGGAGCCCTTACCAAGTCTCATTCCTGTGCCTGGCCCTGCTTTAGTGCCAGTGCCAGAGCACACACCATACCTCCCTCCAGGAGAGCCCAAAATCGACTCAAATTCACTGCCAATGCCACTTGAGTGCCATGCTCCATCTGTCCCAGATGTTGAGCCAACTTCATTTATAAGTCCTACGCTTGGCCCTGCCATAATGACAGGACCAGAGCCAAGTCCAGCTTTAATTCCATTGCCTGGCCCAGTCTTAGTGCCAGTGCCAGAACAAAACACAGATCTCCCTTCAGGAGATCCCAGTCCAGCCCCACTCTCTTCACCTGGCCTGGTCCCGCTACTGGTGCCAGTAAAAGAGCCAACCCAAAATGTACTAGGGGTCACTTTTGGGGTCCCTTGACCTCAGCGGGACCTCGCTCCCCCCCGCGATACAGTCCCGCAACCTGTGTCTGTGTTGGTCATCATAACTTCAGAGCCTGTCACGCCCTTGAAAACTTCTTCCTCTCTATCCCAGTCCTCAGGAGATAATATTCTGGATGAAAATTCTTCCTTAGCTCAGTTGTTCACAGGACTCAAGGAACTGCGTCAGCAGATGATAGAGATTATTGGCACTGCCCACGCTTCAGGTATCACAGCAGCAGGAATAACTGGCATATCAGACTAAGAGAGGCCCAAAGAAGAAAAGTCAAAGGCGTAGAACCTCCAGGTAGCCTAAGAGAGCCACTGAGTTCTCCTGGCACTAGTGCCCATCCGGCACAGTGCCCACTTTACCTGAGTAACTTGGCACCCTAATCCAGAGTTGGATGCCAGGTAACTCTTATTCTCAATCTTCTGTTATTTGTAAATTTTATATCCCCGTAATTCAAACTATTTCTCATTTAATCCTTTTAACTTACTTTCTAGCCTAAGTGTTAGACATTTAAATTGAAAGCGTGTAAGTGCATCATGTATCCAGCCAGACCAGCTGGCTAGCTATCACTACTTCGCCCTGAAAACAATGGTTTAGTACACTCTGTGATTTGCATACAGGTCTCCGTGTCTATATATCAATAATTAAGAGTGTGTATTTAATAAATCAAACATAATAGGGCAGAAACTTAAATGTTGTTGAAATGTATATGTATAAGAGTTATGTAAATAATCAGTATTTTATGTAGTAAAACCTTGCAAGTAACGTAACCTAATAACAAGATGTACAATACAAGCATCACATTAATAAAAAAATTTGCGCATTAGTGTAACGTTCGTATATTACCTTGCAACTTCTGGAATTTAGCAGATACGTTTTATTTTACAATTAAACACACTTCATTTTGGGGCTTAAGGTTGAGAGAGTGAATATTGTTTTAATCTATGAGCTTTGGAAGACATTCATAGGCCAACATAAGGTTGGAATATAGTCTTCAATTAGATTCGTCCCTTACGTTCATAAACATATATATATATATATATATATATATATATATATATATATATATATATATATATATATATATATATATATATATATATATATATATATATATATATATATATATATATATATATATATATATATATATATATATATATATATATATATATATATATATATATATATATATATATCTCTTCTTCTTCTTTTAACGTGCTTTTATTCCCATTTTTGTATGGGGTATACCTTCTTTTGAAGGACTTTTTGATAGATATGGTCTCGATACATCGCTTAGACATATGTTTCATGTATCATACCCGATAACGCCCTTTCTTCCCAGCAGCGAGAAGTTATATATATATGAGATGTTTGTTATGTTTTTAGGTGTTGTGGTGGCTTTGTTTTGTGTGTGTATTTAGTCTGTAACATCCATTTGCTTTTTAAGCAAACCTATATGATTACATATATAATCCCGGGATGTCTACACGGATAGCAAAGTGTCTGCCTCTCTGATATATGGTTTGAACCCGCCACAGATATATATAGCTGCTGCTGTAACCGACTAGCCATCGATATATATATATATATATATATATATATATATATATATATATATATATATATATATATATATATATATATATATATATATATATATATATATATATATAATCATGAAGCTACAAATGTAGCTCAATATCAAATCCACGCTGCCTCAGGAATATCCCCGATGGGGAATTATCACCGAAGGGAATTTTTAAGTGATAAATGTTCGGGCACTGCCGAGTCTCGATCCCACGACACAGATGCTTATCCAGCAACTCCAGTCGACGTTACCACTGAGCTCGGCAGTGCCTGTCCATTTATCACTTATAAATTCCCCTTCGGTGATAATTCCCCATCAGGGATATTCCCGAGGCAGCGTGGATTTGATATTAAGCGACATTTGTAGCTTCTTGATTGTATATAAATAACGGTGTGATAAAAATGTCATATATATATATATATATATATATATATATATATATATATATATATATATATATATATATATATATATATATATATATATATATATATATATATATATATATATATATATATATATATGACTTTATATCACATCACCGTGATTCATATACAAGCATTAAGCTACAAACGTCCTTTAATATTCAATTCGCTCTACCTCGGAAATAATACATTTTCATATATGTTACACACAAATGAATACATGATTATGAACGTAAGGGAAGAATCTGATTGAAGACTATATTCTAAGGTTTATGCTGGCTTAAGAAAGCCAACAGCCAAGTTTTTCTACACTGGTTCTCCTAAGAACATCATGAGTGAAAATACATACTAGGAAAGCTTCTCCCACACAAATTCTAGACCCGTTTCGGATTGTAGAACAACAATTGTTCACGGGAACTACATACAAGTTTATAGGAGAAAATGATTTTTCATTTTGATTGGAAAAAAACATGACTAATTCTTAGCTATGTTAAAAAAGTCTTTAAAACGATAGCTAATGGGCATTTATCTCTAATATTCGTAATACAAGAATATGTTCATCTACCTATACTCTTAGTAACGTTAAAGGATCAACCCTGGCTAGACTAAAGTCTAGAGATCTTTGTAAAATTTTCGAAAATAAAATTAGGAAATTATTCTTTCACACTTGAAGTTTGTGTTAATAAGTTTTATTTCCATTAGAAAATAAAACTAAAAACTTTCTCCTCACTTGTTAAAAAGATATATAGCTTTAAATGTTATACCCTATAAGATCATTTCTCGAATTTATTCAATCTAATAAAGAGAAATCGGTCGCCAACAACTCTAGCTGACGACATTAAAAGGCCCAGGTTGGCAATTTAACTCAGTTTGGGCAAACAGACCATGATTCCATATCAAACCTAGTGGATAGTCTATCGGTATAAATAAGGGCTCGACCTTTGGTGACACAGAATTTAAAAATGTTTAAATGTTACCTGACAATTTGAGTCTCATGAAAAGAATGAAAGAAATTTGTTTTTATTCCGTCTGTCAATGTTAGCGCTCTTATCATCTTTCTCTTATTCATTTCGTTTTACCATTTCCTTGCTAACTGATACCTCCTTCCTTGGTTCTATTCCTCCCTCCCTAATCCCTCATCAGTACATTATATTCGTTTACCCCTTCTTTCCTGCTTCATTTCCCCTGTTTCACTACCTTTCTTGTGTTTATATCTCTTCCTCCTAATATCTTTATCTGTTTCACAAAAGTTTTGTCCTCTACTCTTTCCTACTTTCATCTGCTATGCATCTGTATTACTTTTAAATTTAATTTTTAATTTCCTCTGCTTATATTTTCTAAGTCTCTATTTTTTTTTTTTTATTCTATTTTTTCTGTTCTTCCTTGCCACTATCACTCTTCCTGTCATTTTCCTTTCGTCTAGTATTTTCCCATCGACTTATTCCTCTTTTTCTTTTCGATTGCAAACACAAAAAAAATACACGAAGATATTGTAGACATAATTCCACGGACAAAATTCCTCATCACGATGCAAGGATCAAGCTCATCGTTGCTTTCACATAACCTGAAAGGTACATTTTCCCAGAGCTAATCATCAGCAATCAACAAAAAGTTATTGCGATTTATCTCCAAATGAGAGTCTCTCTCTCTCTCTCTCTCTCTCTCTCTCTCTCTCTCTCTCTCTCTCTCTCTCTTAACAACAGTGTTTGGCAGGGATGCTTCCTTTCAGGCTGCTAAACACTGACGGTGACGGAGAGAAACAGATGGAGAGAATGAGATTCTTCTTCTTTCCTTTAAGGCAGAAATCGTTACAGAGAAGGCAAAAGCTTTTCCAGTACAGAGTCTGAAGGCATAACATATACATGAGTTGTTAACGAGGAGGTTTCAATAAAATGATGTATGTAATTAGCATTTACTAAGTAGTTTTCTACTTAGCAGTTTTCTATTAGAGGTAATATGTAATACAAGCCCACTTGTCATACTCTTGGACGCTCCGAAAAACCCAGTTGTTTTAAAGTAACTCAATTAATGATACATAAAACGACTCGTCAAATGTATGTTTAGATTAAATTTGAAACTTTCTAAATCAGTAAATCATCCTCCTGTTTGATTTTACCTCATAGTGTTAGAAAGGTTAGGCATGATTAGGTTGCTTACTGGAGAATATGAAAGATTTATAACTTTTTTGTGTTTAGATGCTTCTTTCTTCCTCCCTTCCTTCTCTTCCTAACCATCCCCGCTCCCCACCCCCATCACCTCATAACACTGTCGACTGAAATACAAGAACGTAATTTCGGTTCTTTTTTTTCATCCAATAGTAAAGATAGTTTTTTATTAGTTTTCTGTAAAAGAAAACTATTGTGCCGGCTGTCTGTCCGTCGGTACTTTATTCTATCCGCACTGAGGCTAGATGGCTGCAAACTGTTATGTTGATAAGCCATCCTCCAATCATCAAACATACCAAATTGCAGCCCTCTAGCCTTAGTAATTTTTATTTAATTTAAGGTTAAAGTCAGCCATAATCCTGCATCTGGCAATGATATAGGAGAGGCCACCCCCGGACCGTGGTTAAGTTTTCACGGCCCGTGGCTCATACAGCATTATACCGAGACCACCGAAAGATAGATCTATTTTCGGTGGCCTTGATTACACGCCGTAGCGGCTGTGCAGAAAACTCGATTGCGCCGAAGAAACTTCGGCGCATTTTTTACCTGTTCATGGTTAAGAACGCAGAAAGACTTATGCATTGGCAAGGGAGACTTTAGTAGTAATTGCATATCTCCGATGACCGAGTTTTCTTTTCTCAATATACAAACTAATGAATAAACAGATGAATAAATAAATAATAGGGCACGAATGCAACCATCATTCATCGATAAGTGCACGAAATATATTCTCGAAAAAAGAACAGGCTTTTTTAAGGCTTCGAAATCTTCCTTTGTTTTCCTTTGAATCACTTTTTGAAAACTACGACGGAGAGTCATCGATGCAGGTAACGACCCAAGATTATTTTTATAATTACTAATTCATTAAAATAATTCAGGATTTATGTCTTCTATTTTCTGAAATTTTACATCTGTTCGTCTTTTCTAATTGATTTTACTTCTGTCTTTCTGTTTTCTGGAAGCTTGTCAACAAGTTCATAGCCTTGCAAGGCTTGTTCGGTGTACCTTGGCCCTTCATGTTTAATAATAATAATAATAATAATAATAATAATAATAATAATAATAATAATAATAATAATAACTAGGTATATCTAGAATCAAATGGTTCGGTGATCTGTCTATTTGTCCATGACTCTCAGGAAATTACCCGATGCTAGAAAATGCTCTGGTTTTCATTAGTAATCCGAAGTGCAAATATTTTCATATTTAATTAGTGAAATAGTTACACATATGATATGGTAAAAATTCGAATTTACTTTATAGTGGAATTTTAATTGACCTGATAATTACGTCATAGTTATGGTTCCTGACAGATGAGATTCCATGAGTGAAATCCTGGAAGAAAATTAGTCCAAGTCACCCAAGGCACATGTAGCCTCTTACAACTTTGGTAATTCATATTACTTGGAATCAGATCGGATCCTTGATGCTCTTAACGAGCAGGGCATTTCGTGAACGTCGTAGAATAGTGCAAACAGCGTCAGTTCCGCTTCATCATGCTGAAATTTGGAGAAGAATATTGGAATGCGAAGTGATGCCTTTAACTTCCAAACGGAAGACTAGACTTCATACAAACCAACTTTTAGGTTTTCAGGAACTCTGCGCAGCCGAGCAGGATAATGAAAGTGTTACATTGGCTGCTGGTGAATTTTATATATATATATATATATATATATATATATATATATATATATATATATATATATATATATATATATATATATATATATATATATATATATATATATATATATATATATATATATATATATATATATATATATATATATATATATATATATATATATATATATATATATATATATATATATATATATAAATAAATAACTGAAGCAGAAATAAACAGGGATAGTTTAATCTTCCAGGATGAGAAATAGGAAAATGGAAAGGGGAACAATTTAGAGCAAGTCTTCTTCTTCTTTCTCAAACTACCTTAAAATGAGTTTTTGAATAAAAATACTCATCGGACGATTACAAAACAATAGATATCAATACTGGAGCAAAAAAAAAAAAACCGTCTTCGGAAGAAATGGCCTATTATCTAGCTGGCTACTGTGCTATAACGAAGCGGGATTAAGAGATAGTTCCCAGGTATTTAATTTGTTGACACAATAACTCTGACAGATCAAGAACTCTTGCTGGCGGAAAAGTAGAATTTGACATTAGAGGAAAACAAAGGGACGTCTATACACAGTCAGATGTGTTTTCTCATACCCGAAGAATGGTTAACACTTCTATATATGAATTAGGAAGATGTTACAAATACATATGGTTAGAAAGCTTGCAATGCCTTTTATACAACAGTAATTACAGTTCTGACCAGGGCATAAAGCGTCTTCTGACAAATGCATATAAGATCGTTTGAATCAGGAGCGCCGGGTCTGTGTTTCCTGAGTCTCACAGTGCTACCAAAGTTTAGCAATCAAACAGTCAATGACTTTCCTTACATTTTAAAAGAAATTAACGAACTTAATATGAACTCAGCCGCGTTCATTAATTAAATGGTATGGAAAGAGGTTATTACAGTTTTGCCGAAGCATCGTTCGTCCTCAGCTAGAAATTTTATCTATTTCATTTCTTTTATCATTTATTGCTTCTATTAATTGACAATAAGTTTATTGATTTTATCCATTTATTTATATCATTTATTTATCGTTTTATGTATCCTTTACTAACCTTTTATTTTCTTTTCAAAGTGTTACCAAAACCTCCCATTCACTTTTCAGTTAGGAAGTCCAACTTGCACAGCGATGCTTTTAAATGACTTCTTCAATATTATTCCCCTCCATTTCCTAGACATTATCAGAAAATATATATAATTCACTGTATTTCACACAAGAATTGAAATTTTCACATCAGGAGAAAACATCAATCGGATTACGTAGAAATAAAATTTTGGGAAATCAAATGTTGTACTTATTCACTTCAACGAAACAGACAGACAACGAAAGATAAGAGCAAAGGAAAACCTTATTTGCAAAAGCAAGAAAAAATAAGCAGATATGAAACCATGAAAACATGCCATGGCATTGCATTGCAAATTAAATATCCAACTGTTCATAAAATTGGGAAGAACTCTATGTCCATTCTGACGCTAACATCGCACCACTGTAAAACACATTATAGCACCAGATAAAAAAAAAAAAAATGCAAAAGGAAGCGAAAAGCTTTTTCCAGAAATAACTTCTAGCATAATGAGTTTTAGTATTAATCATTGTGCATCAGTGCATATATTTATCGATTGGCTTGTTTTTCTTTTTTTTTTCTTTATTTTCATCTGAGTATCACAATACTTTTACTCTAGGAAAGCTGTTCATATTTAATAAAAAATAGTACTTACGGAGAGAAAATAAACACAAACAATGTAAAAATATAATATCTTCATGAAAACCTGCAAAATAATATACACATCACATTTCAGGTTATGAATAATAATATATATCTTAGTTTAACCAGACCACTGAGTTGATTAACAGCTCTCCTAGGGCTGGCCCGAAGGATTAGATTTATTTTACGTGGCTAAGAACCAGTTGATTACCTAGCAAGGGGACCTACAGCTTATTGTGGAATCCGAACCACATTATAGCGAGAAATGAATTTCTATCACCAGAAATAAATTCCTCTTGTTCTTCATTGGCCGATCGGAGATTCGAACGCGCGGCCAGCAGAGTGCTAAGTGAGAACGGAACCCACTCGCCCAACGAGGAACTTTCAGGTTATGAAAAGAGCCCTTTCATTTCGAGTTAAAGACAGATAATAAATATATGGCAAAACTTTGCACTAAAACAATTCCATGGGTCAACGTTGTAACGATATTTTTGGGATGGATATTTCTCATAACCAACCTCTTAAGTTGTGCTTGTATATGTGTGAATATGCACGTCCTTATTCTTATTGCAATAATAAATGTGTTTGGAGGTAGAGAGACACAGGGTGATGAACACATATACTCTAAGTCATTTTCTTGAATGTGTCAGATGACTCGCTCATTGGTGATACCTGAAGAGTTACTCCAGGATCAACAGATTACAAGAAAACGAGAAGTCAAAGCGAGAGAGACAGAACGACGAAACGAAATGAATGAGCAGTTCAAAGAATATAAGAATAAAAAAGAATGAAATGACGACCACTCTGTGACCTCACAGGTCGAAGAAAATTTAAAAGAGTTGTTTGTTTATTCATGTCAGGGATTTCTTGTTCAAGCTGCGGTCAGAAAATAAAGAGTGAGTAAAACGTAAATGAAAAAGAGAAAATAAAACAGGGAAATCCTTGTTTAATGCGTCTCGGGATATTTAGGGGAGAAGAAATTGTTTCCTTTCGAAGCTATCCAAATTGTCATTTTTATTCTTTTTGCTCTCGTTTTGTCTTCTGTGGCATTTTGGATCGTTGTTTCTTTTCCTGGCATGTAACTCCCGCTGATTATATATAATATGTACATTCATTCACTATTTCCTTGAGTAGTTTTTTTTCATGAGTCAATTTCTCTACTTCTCCTGACTTTCCTCTTTCTATTTTGTGGAACATTTCTTAGCAACTCAGCTACTAAATTATGTTTGCTCTAATCGACTGAGGGCAAATTTAGCATCATGTAACATTATGACATTAATAATGAGAGAAGAGGCTCATAAAGTGAAATTAACCTAAAAAATGGACGAGTAACAAGATAAGAAAAAAAATTGAAATTTCCCTTAGCCGGTATATTTCTCATATTATCAATATTAACGTGGATTTTCGAATATTTTTAATAATAATAATAATAATAATAATAATAATAATAATAATAATAATAATAATAATAATGGAGGAGACTTCCAAGGTAAGTGATATTGGAGGAAATAGCTGTTTATAAGGCATTTAATAAGTGTAGAACCTTCTATGCTTCTCATTACCATCTTTACATTACTGTATAGCTGGTGCATTAGGTTTCTCAGGTTATAAGTAAATCTTCTGTTGTAATGGTTTTATTAGTTTTCTGAAAAGAAGAATATTGTGCCGGCCTTGTCTGCCCGTCCGCGCTGTTTTTCTGTCTACCCTCAGATCTTAAAAACTATTGAGGCTAGAGGGCGGCAAATTGGTATGTTGATCATCCACCCTCCAGTCATCAAACATGCCAAATTGCAGCCCTCTAGCCTCAGTATTTTTTATTTTGTTTAAGGTTAAGTCAGCCATAATCGTGCTTCTGGCAACGATATAGGATAGGCCGCCACCAGGCTTGGTTAAGTTTCATGGGCTGTGGCCCAGACAGCATTATGCCGAGACCAACGAAAGATAGATCTACTTTCGGTGGCCTTGACTACAGGCTGTAGCGACTGTACAGAAAACTCGATTGCGCCGAAGAAACTTTGGCGCAAGTTTTACTTGTTTCCTTTGATGCGTCGACTGCGCGCTGCCGGTCATCGACTGAGTTACGAAGCTTTGCAAACTGAAAGCGAAACTGGACACAAAGTTACAGAGACAAAGAGGATGAGCAAATACAAAGTAAATTCGGTCTTCTGGAGATTTTATGCTGAAGAATTCGAATACTCTTGAAGATCTTGCTACACTGGCAAAGTTATTTTTGCAATAAAGGGAAGGGAAAGGTGGGGATGCTCATTTCATCGAAACCCACAATATTAAGAGCTGGAAAACACGTAGATGAAAGACATGAAACGAAGGAGAGGAAAAAGAATTAGTCTCGAAGTCTTTCCTTCATCTGAACAACCTAACTAAAGCAAACGGGGTTTTTAATCAACATTTCGACTGTTGAAATGAATAGACAATGCCGTCTTATGATGAGGAATGAACATTTCCGTTTCCTTTTTCAGTGCCTTTCGAATGGTTTCCGTTGATAACATAGGGTTTTTATTCAAATCTTGTTGATCTAAATAGCACTGGTCTGATGAGGTACAATCTGGGTAATTTTCTTTCGCCTGTTGATCAGACCCATACTGCTGAGCCCTGGCAGCGCGGTCATAATTATTGTAATAGCATTATTTCTTAGGTGGCTTTTCCTGAAATGATTATTAATATAATATCATATCTCAATATTCTTCATCATTATATGACAGATTTACTAATTTTGTATACACAAGTAAAAAATATGACTAGAATTTATTATTATAGAATAAAATGTAAATATATATATATATATATATATATATATATATATATATATATATATATATATATATATATATATATATATATATATATATATATATATAAAATTTAAGGTCTATATTCATATGGAATAATATTGTCAGTTACAGTAAAAGCTATCTCACCTAATTATACTTGTCATCAGGATCCTTCCCAGGATTTTGATCATATTGTGGATTCTGCCCTTCTGATGATTAATACTTACACATTCACTAAGCAAGCTAAACATTTTTATTAATCGCTTTTGTTACTTTGATATATCGAGGATTTTTCTAGGCGAGAAAATTTTCAGTAAATCTATGACCTTAATTAATATCTAACAGAATAGGAAATTTTTCGAAAGAAAAGAATATCTTTCTCTCTCTCTCTCTCTCTCTCTCTCTCTCTCTCTCTCTCTCTCTCTCTAGTTTCTTTCTGGTCTTTTCCCATTTAATTTTTTGTCTCTAAGTTTGACTTTATTTTTATACATTGTAAATTGTTGTCTTTGCTACTTTCAATTTTGGTCCATTTTCCACTCCGTTTGTGAAGTCCTCCTTTCTCCTGGTGATAAATGTGCTCAGTAAACCGGTTGTTGATGCCATCACACCACTAAGCTGTCTAAATTTATAACAGGCAGGATCGGTCTAGCTAGGGCCTGGTATAATAAAAGCTTATATTAAGTGACATGATCACATACTCCTCCTTTCAGATACCCAGTGCAAATTTACACACACTACCACATGTGCAGTATGCATGAAACGTGATTTAAGGTCCAAGTGCTGTTGCCAAAAGCGTGACTTGCGCAGTGATGGATACAAGAACCTTTACCAGCATATTCAGGCATCCTCTGCTAACTATGTGCCAAGCACTTGATACTGTAGGCGAATTTGAAGTAGTGTTTTTCTTCGAAGACAATGTCACGGCAAACGTAACCTGTTTCAAATCTACATCTAAAAGAAATAAGATGCACATATATGCACATGTAAAATTACACACTCACTCATACACACACACGCACACACGCATACACGCACATACATACACACACACACACACACACACACACACACACACACACACACACATATATATATATATATATATATATATATATATATATATATATATATATATATACATACATATATATATATATTTATAGACGACTACTGGGGCACAGTCTATAGTCCAGATGCTAAGAGATGCCCACTGTCATCACCTCATTTTTTGCTTAAAGGTGTTACTAAATGCAGCATCTGAAGGAGGTATGTGATTAAATTTCTGAGAACATGAATGTCCTAAAAGGCTCATTTACCGCCTACATGTGCAAGGGTGTATCGGAATTTGGTAGGGCGGAGTGTATGGCAAGGGCAGGGCCAGCTAAGTGGGTCTTGGGTAAGGGTAAATGTGGAGACATTCAGTATGAAGTTGTTGTTTTCTGATGAAAGGCTCACCAATGTATTAAAGTAAAATACAATATAATTAAAATAAAGCATAAACCCATGAAGAATCGAAGTATTTGTGTTTTGGTGTAATAAAGTTGAAAAGTAACAAATGGTTTTTCAAAAGCTTTGTCGTCAAGGGTTACGTAGGAAAAAAACCACGTAGAAATAACCAGGTCCTTCCTTCAAGGGATTATTGCGTTAATTACCGATTCCATTCCAAAGGCCATTACCACACCCATTATTCTCCCTTCCTCTAATCCCATAGTGAAAGACAGGATTTGAAGAACCTTTCGGCAAGAAACGAAATGTATAAATGAAACTATAAGAGAGACTCATCAAGGAGTTTATGTATATGTTTGGTTTTCAATAGAAGATGATTATAAATGACGTAAAAGGCATTTAGGAGGAAGGAAAACCCTCCCAAAGGGATACTGGACCTATAATAGTCCTGTTTCTCCATTTTGAAGGGAATGAGATGAAGGATTTTTCTTGCTGTTTCTGAAGGCTTCAGCCGCGAAACGACACCTTAATATTCAGATTCATCTCTTCTTCTAAAAATGAAAGTTCCATTTATCAGGCTTTTATCTAAGATTCTTTCCAGTCTTTGTTGTAGCGAAAGAAAAAAGCCTTATTTTGATGATAACCTTTTTGGTAGATCGAAAAAAAGCAAATGCCTTATTTTTGATGATAAGTCATTTTCTTTTTGGTCAGCAAATCAGATTTGTTTGAAAAATAATAATAATAATAATAATAATAATAATAATAATAATTTTCAGATATTTTACCATATACAAAGTATACATTTTATATATATATATATATATATATATATATATATAAGAATTTGCTTATATATATATATATATATATAGATATACAGTATAGTCGTTTTCTTTACTATGACAATTGCTCAGCAAATAACAATCTATTTCAATTTGTTTCATAATAATAATAATAATAATAATAATAATAATAATATATATATATATATATATATATATATATATATATATATATATATATAATAATAATATATAATAATAATAATAATAATAATTTTATATATATATATATAGATATTTTACCATATATAAATATATATACACACACATTTATATATATATATATATATATATATATATATATATATATATATATATATATATATATATATATATATATATATATATTCTCCATCGTTCAAAATTCATGACCTTAGCATCAACATGCATAATTTGCGTTTGCTTTTGGATCCTAATAATTTTGTGGTCCCTGATTTATTGAAGTTCATTTGTTTAGCACGTTTATATTCCACCCATTAACAATATGTTGCAGGAAATTATTCAGCAGTGAATTAGCGCGGCGTGGCTTTGCGAATTTAAAGTTCAATTCACGAAAGCGTTTTGCATTTCCAGCGTAACGTAACTAGTAAAGTTTGGATGCCATTTCCTTTTTATATTCATGATATGAACAGCAATAATTTATGAAAACTCTAATTTATTGTTTTTCAGATAAAGGAGGAATTAATGGGATGCAATGTACACTATCAGCTTAGTAATTCATGGGGTTTGGTTTTTCTCGCTCAATGTTTTTGCAGTGCTTATTTGAATGTTGCACTTTTTTATAAGGAGCATTTTAAAGGGTATGTTTTAGAGCAATTCTCTGTTACCGTTACTTTGTCTTCTCGCCAACTTAATACTTCCCTCAAGGCTGCCACCAAGAAATAGGGAAAAAATGGTTATGATATTGTTTCAAACTTATTTTGCAACAAGCTGCAGCAGCTGTATTAAAGGCATATTCTGTAAATCCTCATCCTTGCCAAAGAAAAAAAAAAAATCTTTTTGCAGCCGAAAACTTACCACTTTGCGCTAGATGTCAACAATGGAATGGAAATGACGAGAACTCTGGATGTGTTATCGCTTTTCCATGTTTCTTCCATTCTCCGATTTCGTTTAGCTCGTATAGTGTTCTAAAGGCTTCTCTTTCTTTGAAATTATTCTATTTCGTTTCATCTTTTGCTTTTAATTTTTATTGCCTTTAATATTCATTTTCTTTGCCAACAGCTATCTGTAAACCGCCAATAATCTCCTTTCTAGTTTGTCTATATAACCTCTATACCATTTTGTTGTTTTCAGTACATATCAAGGCTCTCTTCTCTCTCTCTCTCTCTCTCTCTCTCTCTCTCTCTCTCTCAACCCTTTTTCAGGGTGCATTTGGAATTAGAATATGGACATCTGCTTCTCAGTAACTTGATGGATTAAAAAATCACGTGGCTACTTCAAACCAGCTTCAAGAACCCTTCAAATTCGAGAGCGTTTTAAAGAGCAGATTTTATTTCCATGGGAGATCATCCTGGCGGCCTGATTTATTGCTTTGAACTCTTTAGTCTTTGGCGTTGCGCTGAACAACTTACTGCTGCCAGTATGCCTTTGATGTTATGGCTACAAGAGAGAGAGAGAGACGCATCATTCACTCATTCATTTTGAATGCATGCGTGGCTCTTGCATTACTCTGGGCCTTTCAGGAAATGCAAAAGTTCTACTTTCACAACATCGACGAAAAGGGAAGGCCAGTCCTATCCTGTCGGCTTGATGAGATCTCTAGCTCCGAGTAATAAATCCCTCATCTCCAGTCCGGAAAGTTCATTGCAAACTCATCCTAAAGAGATTAGCGATACTGATCAAAGTGAACACTGCATTGGCAACGAATGTTTTGCCTATGGAGAAGTTTATGAACACTGAGAATTCAGGAATATTCAGTTTTCTTTTTTTGGCCGTTGAAGACACCGAGACGGCTGTAGTGTCAAAAAAAAAAAAAAAAAAAAAAAAAAAATATATATATATATATATATATATATATATATATATATATATATATATATATATATATATATATATATATATAGTATTCAGGTTAGTGGCCTTTTTCTAGAAACCAGGCCTACTAAGGGTACAAAGTACCATAATGAAAAAAGTTAGTAACTATAAAAGGGAAATTCATGTAGACCCTCACATAAAAAGCTTTACAAAACGGTAAATGATGAAACTCTAAATAGACGACACCAGTGCAAAAAAAAAAAAAAAAAAAAAAAACATTCACACACACACAAGTTTATCATTGATCTAAAAACTCATATTCTTTAAGTGGTAATGCACACGTGGCTTCCAAAATTTACTGGTAAATCTTAATATCTCCATTTCCTTTTCCTGTCTTCAAAGACGGATAATCAAAATTATTAGAGTATTACTATAATATTTCATTCTTAAGCCGACAAGTGTCTCAACCAATCCATGGTATTAGTCAGGACTACTCTAAATTTACAATGGAATTACTCATCACAGAGCAGAATACACAGTCATAGATTCCTCCCAAAGTTAATAAAAAATAAAAGAATTCATAATTTAGGAATTCAATGTAAAATTCTGATTTCTGAAAGGAATTCACATTTTTTTAGGCCGGGAGTCTCTCCATGTCCAGCACAGCTCACACCGAAGGCTTCCTCGCCTCCTCTGTACTCCCATCAGTAAAGTAAGCAAGCACAGCCATGCTCAGAATTGATTCCACATGACAGCACTGGATTTGTTCAAAATTCACTAACTGGCATCTAACATGCCACATATTTATTTCTTATTTGAACGGGAAAACAAGCATATCTCATAAAGTAAGGCCACAGTATGAGTCATAAGAGTGAGATCTGTCATGTATATGAATAGTGTAAGAAAATATCGCTTATAAACAAATTTCAGTGACAAAAATTTTTAAAACTTACGTTCACTCATCGCTGATGCGTTCTACAAAACAAGTCTTTATCAAGCCTAGGTTCAAATGTTAAAGCGATAAGAAAAATCATAAAAAGTTTTCATAACATATTGGCTTTAATTGCAACATAAAATCTGAAATAGTCCTATTTGATATTTTTACCCCTCGATACTGGAACAACTATAAATGAATAAATACCAAAGTATTAATGTAGTTAGAACACATCCACTGATATCAAAGGGGGGGCGGGTCCTGTGTGACGCAACCACTCGAGTGGCGGCAACATGAACCACCTGGAACATAGGTCTACAATGAGTAAAGATAATGAAATCATCTTGAAAATATTATTTATTTCAAATTTATTGTAGGAATATTTCGACTATCATAAAAAAAAAATAATGTTGTTTATTTCATACTTTTTAACCACTTCAAAAGTAATGGTTTATTAGCAAATATTCACCTATGCATTTACGGTTTTGTTAATGATAAGATTTTGTTCCTTGGCTTAAAAGAGTGTTAGTTTTCTCTACGTGCCAAAAAAAAAAATATATTACACCTAGCAATCACTCTTCTATTTCGATCACAATTTCTGGCCAGAAAGCTTATGATGTTATCAATACATTCTTGCGCTGCAAATTAGTTTATGAATAAATCAATTATACACCAAAAGCAAACAGAAACACTTTCAAGAAAATAAAATTTTTGTCAGTTTTAAAAAAAAAAAAAGTTGCATAATCTTTTGCATTATTGGTAATAAATATTTCAATTAATAGCCATATTCTCAATACAATTTAAGGAATCATTATTTTTATTCTTCAAAAAACAGGTAATCTCTTAAAGTAAATCCTTTAGGAAACGAAATTACATCTGAGAAACCTAAGATTATTTTTTGTTAGGCAGTTTGAACATAGCCTGTATCGCGAATTTTTCCCTACGACTGGGAGGGTTCTAAGTCCCGGATGATATGGGACTGGGAACCCTCCCAGTTGTGGGAAAAATTCGCGACATTTGGTCCTTCGAACCGGATGGTCAGTATCAGTGAGCATCAGGACCGTCCAACAAGTGATGGATTTTCGAGTTGGCTGGGGAAGTGGCGAGAGTGACAAGGTCATAATAGAAGTTCACAGTATGGCGATCATTGTTTTTTCGCAACGCGGAATTTTTATGTGACTTGAAGCAACATGGCTGTCGCAAGTAACTTGCAGGCCAGTTCACTGGTTGCATTACTGACAGATGTGGTGGCTGAGGCCCATATGAACTGTTGGAGACACGCGCTACGGCGGTGTACCAGAATCTGATCAATCGCATTAAAGCAGATGAGCAAATGTTGAGAAATTTCCATTTGACTAGTACCTTAAAGTTAGAATCAAGTTTTGAATTGTCAATTTGTCAAGTGCTCGATGGAGCAAATAATGTAATTGTCCTTCTCCTTACCAGAATTGAATTCCTTGTTAGCGTATCGCAGCAACGACCTATATTGCCGAAGTTGAAAGGACTTCCTTTACCTGTGTTTGATGGTGAGATTAACGAATACGCTACTGATTTTACATATTTGTTTGGTGCCCTCGAGAAAGAACCGCTTAGAGTAGCCAAGGCTTTAAGTGTAACGGCTGCTAACTACGATGTTGTATTAGGGTTGCTGGAACGTTACTATGGTAATCAGCAGCAAACGTTGGTTATTTTGCATCGGCGACTCGCCAATATCTTTGTTCCCAAATTGAACAGCGTAGATTCAAAATTTTCTGCATCGAGTTGACGGTGTTTTTAGAGCAAATTAAACGCTTGAGTACAGTAGATGTGGGGCAGGGAATGGTTATGAGTTTGATTAATCAGAAGCTCTCTCAAGGCGATGTATATCGTAAAGTTGTGGATTACTTGAGAAAATGTGATTATACTTTAGATGAGTTTTTTGAGGCACTCGGTTTCCTCATTAGGAGTTTGGAGGGCGATGCATTACAAAAGGTAGAGGACGAGTCTGTAAGACCGAAGACAGTTCCATTTCAAACCCCTCGTACTAGAATGTGTCCATTTTGCTAAGGTGAGCGTTCGGCCAGCGAGTGTAACAATCACACCACCATTGAAGACTGAAGGGGACAACTAATGTATTTCCTTAGGTGCTTTAAATATTTAGGCAAAGGCCCTAGTAGCATTCAATGTAACAAACAGAGTTGTAAATTGTGCAATGGTAGACATCATAACTTAACTTGTAGTAATAATGCCTTCAAGCCTCAGTCAAAAGTACCTACCAGGCAGTTCAACAACGTAAATGATCAGAGTCAGTCATCAAGTCATGTCACATCTAAGCCAGTAAAGGGCCAAAGTAGAGATAGAAATCGCAAGGGTTCCACCGTAAGTAGAGTAAATGAGAAGAAATAGAGTGATGAAAAACTCTGCGTAAATGCGAAGTCAGTAAATGCGCCTGACTCAGGCCTACCATCGACGCTGTTACCAACCACGTCGGCCATCTTGTGTGCCCAGGCCCAACAGGCTCCGACCAGAGCGTTTTTAGACACCAGGAGCCAATGTAGTTTCATATCAAGTTGGCTAGCTCAGAAATTAAAGTTGCCGGTAATAAAGAAAGTCTCCCTCAGTATTGCACCATTTGGTCCTAATGTTATTGATGGCAAATACAATTTGGTTTCTTGTAAAGTTCAGATGGGAAATAGGGTAATAAGGACAAAATTGATAGTGCATGACAATGTGAACATCCCCATCTACAACTTGGGCTTAGTTAATGTAAAACATAATTTGCGAAACAAAGTGTACAAAATGGCAGACGAGGAAGTTCGTAATGACATTTTGATAAATGTGAACCTGCTGATTTGTGCCAACAATTTCAATCACTTCATCTTTAGTATGGACAAGTGTGATGGAGTCAGTCTTTTCATGACTCATCAAAGGGTATCCCTTTATGACTTATGGGAAGGTCTGCCAGTGGGCACTTAAGTGAGTTGACACAGCTTCCGTGAAAGCCTTGCGTGTCTGCCAAACAGTAGAACCAAGCCAGGATGTCGATGAATGGTGGCGACTTGATACGACTGGTATCAGTCCCAAAGAGCAATTTTCCATCTCAGAGAATGTAGCCATCCAGAAAATAAAGGAGAGTGTAGTACAAACTGATCAGAGTTATAAAGAGAATCTCCCCTTTTGCAATGAAAGACATCCGAGTGTCAGTTACCATAATGTCATTGCACAATTAAATGCTTTAGAAATGAGATTTGATCGAGATCTTAGTTACTGAACTACTTACGAGCAAGTCCTTCAGACTTATCTCGAAGCTGGGTTCATAGAGGAAGTCCCCAACTCGAAGGGAGGAATCTCTTTGAATGATTGCTTGTATCCAGGTCCCAGTTTAGTTGAGTTGTTATATGACCTTTTGTTAATGTTTAGAGTAAATCCCTATGCATTAACTGCTGACATATCTAAAGCCTTCCATCAAGTCCTTCTTGATCCACAGGACACCAAGTGTGATTGATTCCTGTGGTACAAGGCGCCATCACAAGCAACTACCTTTGCTTTCAGGGTCGTGGTATTTGGAATTACAACCAGTCCTTTTCTCCTTCAACAAGTCCTTCAGACTCATTTTAGGGTAGCCGGGAGGGCAGAATTAGTAAAATCGTTTTATGTTGACAATTTTACTGCCATCTATGCTACTGAGGGAGAAATATGGGATAATTATTTAACTGTTAAACAGCTTTTAGATGAAGCTAACATGCCATTGAGAGGGTGGGTGAGTAATAGCCTAGCCTTTGATCAACGGGTAGGAATTGAAGAGCCCACTGAGATCTCTGTGTTAGGAATGTTATGGGATAGGAGTAGTGATCAGATGTGTTGAAACCCTTCAAAGGGTTGGGAGAATTGTCTAGTAACTAGGTTCCCATGAAACATAGGGTCCTTTCCTTGTTAGTATCGAATTTTGATCCGTTAGGGTTGGTCAGTCCAACATATGTTTAAGGAAAGTTGTTTTTGCAGAAACTACGGGAAGAAGGTATAGGATTGGATGATGTTCTCGACACAGAAAAACAGACAGAGGATATGAAGATCTTAGAAGAGATTGTCAATGTGCATAAGTTGAAATTTAAGAGAGGAATTTTACAGGCAAATCAGAAGTTCATGTCTTTACTGATACCTCAAGTAAGGCATATGGGTCAGTAGCCTATGTCAGGGGAAGTAAGAGAAAAACTAACCTGTTGACTAGCAAAATGAGAGTAGCCCCTAGGAAACAACAACTGTTGACCATACCAAAATTAGAGATATTAGCCTTGTTATTAGGAATTAGGTTAGGTAGAAATTTGAAGAATTTATTAAAAAAGTCAGTACAGTTATAATTTGGACTGACAGTAAGATTGCTGTAGCCTGGATAAATAGCAAAGAGGAGAATAGGAATATGTTTATAGTTAATAGGGTAGGAGAGGCTAACTCTCTTTTACAGGAGTGTGGGATGATTCTGAAGCACGTGCTGACCAAAAGTAATGCAGCAGATCTTCTGTCCCGAGGGACTAGTATGAGAGAGCTGACAGAGGGCCCCAGTTTCTTCATGTTGAAGGTCCTGCCGATCCCCCACAGCCACTAGATGATGCCTCACTAAGCCAGGCTAATAAGTGAGTTGTTGCCACCCTCTGTGAACTACAGGAAGAAGTAGCTCTGACACAACCCACAGACATCTGACCTATAATAGAGAGTATTGTTGAATTTAGTATTTTGATGTGTATTATGAAAAATGTGTTAAAAGTTTTAGAAAGTAATGCTGATCCATTTTTAAAGCTTGTCTATTTGGAACAAAGGCATTATTTGCCTTCAGTTTATAGTTATTTGGAAAATGAATCTAAAATACACAATGATGTCATTAATTTTGTTAACCAGTTAGGGTTAGTTTTGGTTGAGGGTATCATATGCTCTAGAAATAGGTTAAAGAATGCTGTAGGAAAGAGATTATTTAATCTAGTTACCTGCAGAAGGTAAATTAGTACAATCATACCTGAGACACTTGCATACCCTGAACATGCTTTGTGGCGTGAAGTCACTAATAGCTATTTTTTTGCCAGGAATGTTGGTGTCCAGGATTGAGATGTTTGCCAAAAAGGTGGTAGGTGGATATGTAGCTTGTATTAAATCCTTCAATCCTCCTCTACACTGTCCACCTCCCCCGCTGCTCCCCATTGCATGAACACAGATGTCGTGGCTGTTTGCCTGTATTGGTCTCGACCACACTGGACCTATCCAGGTAGAAGGAGGGATAGGCTACATCTTGTTGGTAACTTACATGAGCAGCCAAGCCATCTACTTGAGTACTGTTCTACCCTCGATGCTGCCACCTTCATCTTGATGTTCAGGAGACTCGTTGCGATGCATGGGATGCCCTGTAGTATCTACAGTGACAATCACCAGACGGGACATCCGGTTGGAAGGACCAAATGTCGCAAATTTTTCCCCACAACTGGGAGGGTTCTAAATCCCTGGTGCTATGGGACTGGGATGGTCAGGCCTGAAGGGCACTACCAGCAAACACAGAAGCAAAGGTCCATCAAGGTCAGGCAGGGTTTTACAATTTTATTTAAAAATAGACTACTTAAAATTCCACATGCAAGAAACTTAATGCACATCCTTAAGGATCACATGGTCAGTACAAGACACAATGCTGAAGGCTATACAAAAACCCTTAAAACCCAGAAAAACATGCTTTAACAGCTACAGTTTTACATAAAACTTATTTTCGAACAATCGGGCTACATTTTAACCAAATATTAACTGGATTAAACCTCGGATATCAAAAATGTGAAAGGATCAAACTAGCATACCAAATGAACCGGCTCTTATTACAAAATGGACAACTTGGCTGGGAGGTGACGATCTGGAGAGTGTTCAGCTTACCTCAATGATATGCCCCGAGAAAGATCCATATTGCCCCTCTGCATGCCTCGTCTTCACCTCGGTTCCCTTTCAAAATTTATACATGGGTAATTTTACTAACGGAGGTACTTGAATTATATAAAAAAAGAGCCTCTCCGACATTCCTGACACAGACAACACAGTCAATTCGCCAGACACCAATAATAATCAAACATATTTACAGAAAAAAAAGTGAACCACGAACTCAGCTGCCTGCTTACCACTCCCTCTCCCGTATCCTGACCGTTGTGAAGGATTGTCGAGAAAAAACAGATCCAATTTTTTCACGACAGCCTGAAACTTCAAAATTTAAAGAAAACTCATATTCATATTTTGAAAATTTTGTTATGACCAGTAACTTTATTAGGTTGACTGTCATATTCGTATGTTGCAGAGGTATAATGAGGACCACTTCGAGTAGCAAGTTAAGCGCTCTGGCATTGGCGAGATCGCTAACCCTATCACACCGTGTTTTTAGCTAAATAATAAAAAAAAAAAAAAATAACAAATAACTCATGTCACAGATTATGAATTATACCAATGCATAAAAGAGGTCATATTCATATACCCATAAGAAAAAAGAGTGTTAGTTGTGAATTCGCAAACTTATCAACATGTATGACTTTTGAAATAAAAAAAAAAGATTTAAGACTACTGGGGAACGTTACCATGAGAGAAGATTTTGGACAATATACAAAAATAATCTTGTTGCGTCAGATTTGAGTATGACTCTACAAGACACTCTAGAGCCCTCCAAATGGCGGCAATGCTTCCCAGCACAAATGCAGCCATCAGTGCCCATTGTAGCTCATAACTAGAGATTTTCCTTGCTCCTGCAAAGCCAAATTTGCGAACTACTTCAGTCCTAACTTCTTTGGATCTTCCAGAGGTAACACTGTTTCTGACAAGAAAGGCGAACCTAGGTTTTGAAAGACTGAAGACCTAACGTAGCTTTTTCTCGTAGTCATATTTTTTTTCATTCCTCGATGATGCAGGCTCTCCATCTGGGTTTCCCAGGCCTTTCCATAGCTTGATTACATTTGACTGGTGCAGTCTTTCCTTCATTTTCTTCAAGTGCTAATGCACATGTGACTTCCATAATTTATTAACAAACTATCAAATGTATCCAGTGCTTTTTCCAGTCTTCAAGAAAAATAAGCACACACATGTATGTATATATATATATATATATATATATATATATATATATATATATATATATATATATATATATATATATATATATATATATATATATATATATATATATATATATATATATATATATATATCAGGTTGAAGAGGTAAAGGCATGTCTCTCACAAGTATCAAGTTTATTATGTCAACGTTTCACATCACATGATATCCTCAAGGCCCTGCGGGACACAGTCTTTATTTTTAGTTATTCTTGTTTCAGACAGGAGGAGGGGATGGCGATGGGAAGCCCTTGAGGTCCTACCTTCGCCAATGTTTTTATGAAATCCCTGGAAGAGAAAGTGTTTGATAATTGTCCCCTTAGTTTCCACCCTTTACTTTGTAAAAGATGTGGATGACACCTTTGCCTTGTTTAAACGCAGTTTTAATGCTGATTCCTTTTAAGAATTCGTTAATGTTCAACATCCTAATATCAAGTTTACAGCAGAGGAAGGAACTCGCAACTCTTTATCATTTCTAGATTTACGTATCACTAGGGAAGATAATGGGTTTCAAACCAGCATTCATATGAAAAATGCTTTTACGGGGTTGGGCACTAGTTTTTATAGCTCGTGTAATTTCAATTTTAAGTAGAATTCTCTCTCTACCTTCCTCCACAAGGCTTATTCTGTGACTTTCATCCTTTCACAAAGTATTAGAGTTCTTGGCTGATTTTTCCACAATTGTTTTTCATCCCACTATTTTCATAGAATACTTAATAAGCTCCTAATCTTAAAAAGAAACAACCTATTGCCATGTATACCGTTCCCAAATTATGTATTTATGCTAAGTTCATTTTCTTACTTGATAAAAGTTTTTAAAAGAAATGAATGAATTTAATTCATCATGAATTGCCAGCTGTAAATCTGAAGCTGATCCCACGAAATCCTCTAACTATACGTTCATTTTCCAGAGTGAAGGACAGAATGAGCCCTTCCCTGACATCCAACATTATTTATGAATATACCAGACTACATCTATCTCGGATGTAGTCTGGTAATCTGCGTTGGATGTACTAAGAGGCGTCAGCTTCATGATGGGTTGCAGATTAAACAATCCTGAATCACGCATTGTTCGGAACCATTCTCATATTTGTGGTACCCTCTTGGACATAAATGATTTTAAAATTATTGGATCTATCCGTCAAGACGACGAGTTAATGGTGTTGGAGTCGTTTTTATAAAAACGAATGTACCCACACTAAGCACCTAGTGGTCGTCCACACTAACTGTTTATAGCATAATATCCTTTGTTTACTCTTTTTTTTTAGAATCTTTGACTAAAAAAAATTTTGCTCTCAGCAATTCATACTCTTTTAATGAAAAATTTTACCACAAGACGCTGATCTTAAAATGGCCAGCTTAGATGTAGAATCGCTTTTTACTAATGTTCCTGTGGAGGAAACTATGCATATTATTTTAAATAAACTTTTTCCTAAACCAGATGCTGTTTTTACCTATTTTAGTAGAACATCTTTGAAGACTTTTAGGCTGGCAGTGCGGGACACTGCCTTTATTTTCGATGGCAAGCTTTTTGAACAAACTGACGGTGTAGCCATGGGCTCCCTTCTAGGTCCAACTTTTGCCAACATCTTCATGTGCTTGCTGGAAGAGCGCATTTAGATGAATGTTCGCTCAAGTTTCACCCGCTTTTTTATGTTAGGTATATTGATGACACCTTCGCCCTATTTAAAAATGACTTTGATATTGACTCTTTTTTAACATTTACCAAATTCTAAGGAAGACAACATTAAATTTACAGTAGAAAAAGAAGTGAACAATCAATTGCCTTTTTTAGACGTTCCTGTCACCAGAAGTGATGGTTCTTTTAATACTCCTGTTTTTAGAAAGAAGACGTTTACTGGTTTAGGATTAAATATTACGTTAACATCAATACTCAATTATTATCTCCCTTTAAATCTGACAAAACCTCTTGTATTTTCCTGACCATAAGATTCCTTAATACAATGATAAATAATATCACAAGTATCATTATCATCATCAGATTGAACAATAAAACTGGGTAGACAGTTTCTTTATAGCACCAAAATTCATCAACATATTTCAGATTGTCAAGTTTCTTTAATTCTACTTGAAACAGTTAAATTCATTGATTATATGGCACGTGTTTGTTGAAGGTGTATGTTGTGAAAACATGAGGTTCGTAGTACATTTGATTAAGGATAATTGCTTGACAGGATGTTGTAAAAGATTTAACATTCTTTAATTTTACCTCTGTAGTTATATTTTCACACTTAACTTTAGCTACAACAGTATCTACAGAAAACACAAAAATCTCATCATTTATAAGCAAAGCTTCAAACTTATTACCATAATTAGTTGTGCATACACCTTCTTCTTGGTTGTGGTTTAACACAATTTCTTGAATACGTGGATATGCATTAGTACTTTTATACAAATTATTAATAATTATATATATATATATATATATATATATATATATATATATATATATATATATATATATATATATATAATATAAACAGCAAATTCTCTTATTAAATAAGATTTTATTTTTATTTTTCCTATTCAGTCATTGTTTATCAAATCTACTCCCAAGTTAAATACCCAAACCTATACTCAAGTCATTGTTTATCAAACATCTACTCCCCAAGTTAAATACAGGCAACCTCTGTCTTTGTTAACTCTCTCAAGTCTTACCTGGTTAACTCGTCTTTTGTCTCTTACAGGCATTCTGTCTTTGTTGGTTAGCAGTCTTTTGTTCTTGTGTTTTGTAGCTGCACTGAATGTGGTGGCTTTATTTTTATTTTTCCTATGATTTTTAAAGCCTTTACAGTAACTTTTGAGTAATTTAGTCATTATTCAACAGATCCCTGATGATGTGATAAAGAAATTATTACGAAACGTTGGAAATAAAGAAATATGTTATAGTTAACTGGTTTCTTTAGTTCACCTCCCACTGATGTGTCTTGCTGGTCGTTGCCTACCCATGCTTTTGATATATATATATATATATATATATATATATATATATATATATATATATATATATATATATATATATATATATATATATATATATATATATATATATACATGACTTTAGTATATAAGCGGATACTACAGGAAAATGACAGGCAAAAGTCCAGTACTGAACTTCTGCCTGTCATTTTCCTGTGGTATTCACACACACACACACACACACACACACACACACACACACACACACACACACACATATATATATATATATATATATATATATATATATATATATATATATATATATATATATATATTTATATATATGATTATTAGAAGAAAGTAGTAACTTTTTTGGTTAAACAGGTAATTAAAAACTCAAGAACCATTCCTATGCTCAGAGGCTATATCCTCACGAGTAGCGGCAGGTCGTCCGCTGTTGGGTTAACATATCTCTTCAGAACATTTTGATTTGTATACATGTTGATCGGCCCTCCAAGCTCTTCACGGGGTTAGTGCTGTTCTTCATCACAGAACTAATCGGTCTAGGCCGGCAACTGATATTTAAGGTCACTCAGCTAGCGGTGCAAGTAGGCATAGCCTCATTAGCTATTATTCTATTGAGATAATCTTAATTCTTCATTGTGCTTGGTTTGGTATGTTATTCGGTAGTGCCTGATGTTATCACTAACTGTAGTTGCCTGCGTGAAAGTAATTTTGATAGTATATGCATGTACTGTAGTTATTTGTATATACAGCTCTCAATAAGATAGCTGCTAGGCCTGCTATTCATGAGAACCCGTCTTTTACAGTGGAAATATTTTTGTGTCCTTCTAAGGGCTACAGCTGGTTGCTGCTCGGCTCACGTATGCGTCTACTACAGAGCTCTTGCAGATATCAATGCACTCTCCACTGGTGACGGGAATTCGTGGCATTATCCATATTTGTTGCTTATTTTTTTATATTGATCTTGATTTTCGTCGATGTTTATATTCAGGGAAAAAGGCAGCCTTCCACACCTGCCTCATAGTGATATTCAGAACCGAGTTACTCCTTAGGGTTATACTGTACAGCACTTCATTGATGTTGACAAAGATAGAGATGTCATCCACCAATCTGGCATACATGTTGGGTTTGGAGTGTGCATTGATGGTCTTCTCTTTAGCGCCTACCATATAAATATTTGCCACCAAGACTCGGGGAGGGGGCGGGCGGGCGGGCATAGCACCACCGTCGACATTACGGAAGACGTTTCCCTTAAGCAACAAGAACCGGGCTACTTCTGAAAGAGGTTCTGAAGGGCGTCCTCTGGAATATCCAAAATGGTAGCACCCGAGTTGTAAACCTTCCAGAATATAATCTCTACTCCACAGAAATGTTTGCAGGCCAAACACAACTGGAATGCCATCTTCCAATATTATTTTGATACACACGACCGAAAGCCAACTCTCCAGACATCATTGAGTAATGGAACAGTAGCCAGGAAAGTATCAAATAGCAACGGCCGTTTCTCAATGTCGTTCGAAACTCGGATTTTATTCTCCCTTTCTCAAGGAAACTACAGGATATCCACACAGAGGCCCTTGGAACCACAAGGAAGAGCACCACTCCGTGGGAGAAACTCAACTGAATGTGGCAACACCAGGGCCCGCAAAGAAGGTCGGCCAGACAATGACGTCACAGGAGCTCTGGGCAAGAAAGACCCTTTAGGTGGATACTGGCTCGTCGATGCAACAGAACGTTCGACCGTCCTTCTTCGTCTTCGCATTAATAGTTTCAGTTTTGCATTCATTTCATTTCAGTGGTTTCTACCAGCAACCTTATCATTTATCAGTGTCAGTTATTTTGTTAAAAAATACAGCCTCAAATGTTAAAACTCGAAGTTCATTTTTCCATTGATAGACGAGAGTAAGAACTTCAAGCAATCAACATCTATTAGACAAACTTAAACTGTGATGAAGTTTTTCAGAATACCTCAGTTGCACAATAAATGAAAAGAAATTTGTCCTCAAGTAACCTATTTACAGTTGATTTACAATAGTGCTAAATATTTAACCGTCTTGGTTTGCCACCTACAACCATGTGCCATGGTCACTTTACATGGTCTACCCGGATGATTCATCATAAACCCCCTGTCTGGCCGACCTGGTCCTGGACATCCCTAACAACCGACGTAACCGAAGACCGGCAACGAATGAAAAGTATTAAAAATCTTATAGACATGCTTGCACTAGAAAAGTAAGAGATAATGATTTGAGGCACACCAGGATTTTCTTACAATTAATCATGTCTACAAAAATAAAAACGTGGGTCCTAAACATGGAAAGAATTGCTACAAGAAATTAAAAAAATCAATTTCTTTTCTTGTAAAATTTCCTTCCACGTTTGGGACCCACACGTTTATTTTTGTAGACATGAATAGTTGTAAGAAAGTCCTGGTGTGTCTTAAAGAACGATTTTTTACTTTTTAGTGCATTTTAATAAAAGTACAGTGTGTTTATTTTTTTTTTTTTATTTTATACATTGTCGTTTTGACAAAAATTGTAACTGATTTATGATTGTAGTTAATGAAATTGATATCTATTTACGGGGGAGGGGAGGGAAGGAGGCAGGGGGAAGGGAGGAAAGGGGCAGGGGTAGTAGGAAGGTGAGGGAAAAGGGGAAATGGAGGAGGAGGGAAGAGGAAGGGGATGGGAAGGGGAAGGGAGGAAGGAGGGAAGGAGAATGGGAGGGGAAAGGGGAATGGGATGGGAAGGGGATGGAAGAGCGAAGAGGAGGGCGTGGGTAAGGGGAGGGGGAGGGAAGATGAGAGAAGGTGAGAGGGATGGGGAGGAGAAAGGAGGACAGGGGAAGGGGAAGGGAAAGGGGAGGAGAGGAAAATGGGAAGGGGATGGAGGGGAAAGAGGCGGGGAGGGTGGAGGAGGAAAGGGGGTAAAGAAGGAAGGGAAAGGGATGGGAAGGGAAGGGGAGTGGGAGGGGTGGGGGAGGGGAAGGGGGAAGGGGAGTGGGATGGGTGGGGAAGGGAAGGGGGTGAGAAGGGAAGGGGAGTGGGAGGGGGGGGGGAAGGGAAGGGAAGTGGAGGGGTGGGGAAGGGGAAGGGAAGTGGAGGGGGTGGGGAAGGGAAGGGGAAGTGGAGGGTGCAGGAAGGGGAAGGGGGAAGTGGAGGGGTGGGGGAAGGGAAAGGGGGAAGTGGAGGGGTGGGGAAGGGAAAGGAGAAGTGGAGGGGGTGGGGGAAGGGGAAGGAAGGGGGAAGTGGAGGGTGGGGAAGGGAAGGGGAGGAAGGGGAAGTGGAGGGGTGGGGAAGGGGAAGGGGAAGGGGAAGTGGAGGGGTGGGGGGAAGTGGGAAATTAAGTGGAGGGTGGGGAATGGGAAGGGGAAGTGGAGGGTGGGGGGAAGGGAGGGGAAGTGGAAGGGGGAAGTGGAGGGGGGGGGAAGGGAAGGGGAAGTGGAGGTGTGGGAAGGAAGGGGAAGTGGAGGGGGGGGGAAGGGGTAGGGGAAGTGGATGGGTGGGGGAAGGGAAGGGAAGTGGAGGGGTGGGGGAAGGAAGGGGAGGGGAGGACACAGCTAAATTAACACTTGATCTGTGCTCTGGCAGGGGAGAGGGGAGGGAAAGATATGGGAAGGGAGGGGGGGAGGAGGAAGGGAAGGGGATGGGAAAGGGGGAAGGAAAGTGGAAGTGGAGGGGATGGAAAAGGGAAATTTGAGAGGGGACAGTTAAATTAACTATTGATGGTATGCACGGAAGGGGGGAAGGGGAGAGGAGGAGGAGGGGGAGGGGGATGGAAGAGGGAAGAGGATGGGAGGACAGTTAAATTAACACTTGATCGTGTGCTGGGGAAGGAGCAGGGGGAGGGGAATGGGTGGGGAAGGGGATGGAAGAGGGAAGGGGAGGGAGAGGACACAGCCAAATTAACACTTGGTCGAGTGCTTGGAAGAGGGAAGGGGGAGGGGGATTGAAGAGGGAAGGGGAGGGTTACATAGAAGACAGATTCTATTGAGTCAAAGAAGTTGAGAGGAATCGGACGAGTTTCACATAAATCCTGAGATGCTGGGAGAGGTCACTGTAGGGTAACTAGAGGTCACTGCTGACCTACTGATCATGTAAGGTTGTATTGTCACCGGGAATGAATAACAAGGCAAAATTGCAAGTCCATCGGACGAAGGGAACTGTTCGAAAAATGAGTTACAAGATTTGAACCACAGACAGACAGATACAGAAGTCAAGTTGAATAGAAGCATATAACGTGTAAAAACCGGTACCATATCCCTTTATCTTCTCCCTCTAGAGAGCGTTTAGAAAATGGGCCGCATAGAGTGAAGTAATAATCTCTCTCTCTCTCTCTCTCTCTCTCTCTCTCTCTCTCTCTCTCTCTCTCTCTCTCTCTCTCTCTCTCTCTCTCTCTCTTACCGTATGCAAATAAAAATTTACTTGTATATTTGACTGATATTACCCCTTTACTTCCTCCAAGTAGTTACCTTTAGAATAGTTGCCCTTATTTCCTTAATTCCTTATCCTCATAAATTCTACACTTTCTATTATTTGGCTCACTGAAAGGAAAAAGCATGTTTGCCTTCAAAATGAAAGGCGCAGAGGCACATCAATTTACCTTTCTTTTCATGAGAGGAATCAAACGCAGTATTCACAGACTCAAATCTCAAGTTCGTAAATTATGCGAGGAACGCTTGGAAGATTGAAGCCTTTAGTGGTTGGTATCAACAGGAAAGAGGTGAATAGTAAATAAAAGGCGGTGCACCTAACATATATGAAGATGATCAAAGCCGGAGATAAAAGCAAACCAGAATGAGTGACTATAAGCTGTGGTCCCTTTCCCAAAGTAAATTCAATTAGTTATACTAATCATCACTTTAACAGATGTTATTAGGATGTCTTCCGCTGTTTTGCATTATGTCTCTTTAAAATGATCAATAATTACTGTATGTTCTTTATCTGTCAACATCCTAGTAAGACATTTTTACACAAATTGTGATCTTACACTGAGTTAAGGTAAGCTGTGTTGGTATTATGTGCGGTGACGGGCTGTAAGTGCTAGTCTTTTTCAGTGTAAGTGATTAGATTATGTAACCAACTTCTTGAAAATTCGTATTTGCGATTTTGCAAATCGCTCGAATGCAGTTGTATACTACTGGTGTCATGGGGTGCAATCTTTGGGGGCGGGGGACACTTCAAATTAATACTACACAGGGAAGCACTCCAGAGAACAGCACACTCATAACACCAGGGAATCAACATTCTCTAAGCTGGTCAGCAGAGCTGCAACTATGGAGCCTTTACCACTACATAGACCTGACGACTCAAAGAAAAGAGATGCACACCAATAACAATTAAAGACAACAGTGACATAACGGTGAAAACAACGACTGTGTTTTAACTACAGTGATTTTGTACTTGTGATGGATGTGTCCACATCCTATGAGATTATCACTGACGAAATTGACTGTGAAATTCTGATATTTATAACCTCCATTGATTTAGCCCTCATTCGACCATATTTTTAGCAACTCTTGTAATATTTCACATTCAGTTTTGTCAGTAATAATAATAATAATAATAATAATAATAATAATAATAATAATAATAATAATAATAATAATAATACACGGAATTATAATTATATTAAAGTTTAAAATATTAAAGTCAAATTGCCATGTTATAGATCTACTTTTTACAAGTTTTTTCCCCCAAGATAATTGATTAGGGATAGCACTGAGCTTAGTAAAATTCAAACAGCTTGTCGTTACAACTGCGTGTCGATGTGCTGCCTGCTCTTTCATGGAACCTCTGAAGACGTCCAATTTAATATTATTTTTTTTATAGTGCAATTCTTGCGTGTTAGTTAGTATTTAGATTTAGGAAATGCTCACGTGACCAGTCTGATCGGAGAGGCTCGATGTTTGTAAGCTCCCAAGAAGTCACCCATAATAGTACTTACTAAAGTGTAAACGATCATCAATAATTTAGCAGTAGGAGAGTTTTTTTTTTTTTTTTTGAGATTTTATGCCAAAGTTACTGTAAGAGAAAATTATACATCCGTATTACTTTATTTTTGGCAAATAAGTTTTACTGAAATGTTTAAGATTTTTTTTTTAATAGCTTTAACTGGTTATTTTGATCTGTTACATTACGCTCACGATGTAAATGATAATGATTTAACTTCAAAAAGGAAAGGACATCAATATCAGTTTTCTAACATAGAAAGGACTTTTATATAGTCTCATCAAGTAAATACATCAGTACAGAATCATAAACTCTTTTATTCTTTTCCTTACGTTTTAGTGTGCAATAACGTACACAAATACAGTATATGTGAAAAATTTTCACAGATTTTCAATTCTAATCAATAACTATATTATTTTAACATCAAAACTATAACATTTTTGTTCTTGGAAAAGACAAATTGTTATTTGGTCCATGCAATTCTGTTATTTTCCGTTTCTTGAAAATGGTGCAGTTAATTTTAGCAATTCAGCCGCAAAGTGACACAAATCTGTACCTCGATTTGGAAACCAGTTCCGCACAGACTGATCGAAAGGTCTTATTCTGTCGATTGATGTTTTTATGTAAAGTTTACATAATGAAATAAATGAGTCGCATTAGTGGAATCTAAGTTAGTACTGCGAGTTTTATTTCCTTGGAGAAAGTGAGTACGATTAAACAGCAAAGTAATGTAGACATAGCGAGAGAGAGAGAGAGAAATTGCATCGGGGTTCAAAGTTAGTTATCGGAGCAGCCCAAGTTGAGCAATTGGGAAGCGTCGATAAGATGACTGGTATTCCAAGTCGTGACTCTTTTGGGAGTCAGAAAAG